>NC_031497.1:23895128-23968718 GCF_000237925.1 Schistosoma mansoni | reverse complement strand
CTAAATCTCCACAAAAAACCCCTTCTGATAATGCACTATAGACCATGAACAAAACTTAAAGAATGTGAAACCTTATAGTCCATATGTTAACTACAGATTTTCCAGTACAGCCATGACCGTTATTTTATCAACATGTTAATCTATCTAACATATAATGTGATGATGTGAATACATTTTCAACAATTATTCTGCTATCAGTAATGATATATACATATATGTAGAGCTTTAACTACTTCATTAAATGATGTATTTTGAAGCATCTAATATAAAAGCAGGTAGGTAATTTCCGGATAAATGGATACTGCTACGTATATATTTAATATAATAGTAGTTAAATTTATATTCCAACACCTAATCTAATACAAGTGAATACTTTCAGATAAGTACCATGTGAAAGTAACTATTGAAATAGAATATGATAAACAAAAGTTTGAGTGTCTAGTGTACATTGTGTGTGTGTGTGTGTGGTCCATAAAATAAACAAACAAAAAAAGGTTCATATGAAAGTACCTTGACGATATTGTTTCTAAGAAAAAAAAACAGGTAATCGTTCATTATTTTTGTTTTAAAAGTATTTACAAGATATTCTAATTACTTTTCCAGATTTCTTTTGTTCACACATTTATGATTCAAGTGAATCCATTACTTACTTACTTACTTACGTCTGTTAACCCTCGTGGAGGAGCATAGGCCGCTGACCAGCGAATTCATAACAGGTTTATTGAAATAGAGACTTTATTGTGACGACTGTCAAATATAGTCAAACGGATCAAAGCTAAGTAATTTTCATAAGAACTAAGTAGTTTGACAAGTAGTATAACTAAGGTTTGGCTTAATAATTTCAAATAAATTGAGTACTGAATAGAATGTTTAGTCAGTCAGTCAGCTAGAACGTAGAACCAGACACATATATGCATCGATCCTAGTTGCCATACCTCGTTAGCACAACAAGATGAACATCGAATTCATAGAAGTAGTGAATTTAGTGGTGGTAATATATAAAAGAAAAGTTGTATATAAGGATATAGTATAGGAAGAAAGACAGATATGAAGCAATTTTAATCTCAAGGTTTAAGGGAAACAAAGAGTGTCCACACCTACGCCATTGTGATCGATTCTGAGCCATGTCACACAGAGTCTCCAACCATTTGTTACGATAGTCACGCGGACTCCAATCAACTAGTCTGCATCTACCAACATGGCTTATACCAGAAGTTAGTGACTTCATGCTCTGATGTCACGTTTTGGTTTGGCCACCCCTAACTTTCTTCCATTAGTCTCCAACACTAGTCAGCATAGTGCGTCGTGGTAATCGGTGTTCAGGTGTACGTAACAACACGTGACCAAACCATCTAAGTCGATAAATATTCGTGACCTCATCAACTGAATTATCATGATTCCCTAATATCCTGTGTCTAACCTCACTATTACTTAACCGGTGATCCCAGCAGATGCGAGCGATATTTCACAGACATCTGTGGTCAAGTACTAGTAACTTACGAGTTTCTTTTACGTTTCTCAGCCGTAAAGTAGAACAGAGCGAACTGCTGTGCAGTATACTCTTCCCTTAATTGATAGACGGATATCTCGTCTTCGCCATAGGTGACGGAATAGAATGTCAACAGGGAACAGATAGTTTTGTCATATTTTAATGATTAAAAATTCAAATTTCTCGTTTCACAACTTAATTCAAGTCACTTATTCAAGGTAAATAAATAACTTGATTAAACTAACATGAATATGTTATATAGTTGAGATCATGAGTCAATTGAAGCTAGGCCACCATGGAAAACCTCTAAGCACTGAACAACCGTTTCATCCTATTGTGGGACTCCTCAACAGTGCGCATCGACGATCTCGCCTCGTGAGATTCCAACCCAGGACCTATCAGTCTCGCGCGCGGACACTTAACCTCTAGACCACTGATCTGGCCGGCATCTAACGGTGCTAATGTCAAACTTCAACCAGTCCAATGCTTTCAGGTTTTCTATGATAATCTAGCCTCAATTGATTGATGATTTCAACAATGACAGATTTAAGGTCAATAAGAACCAATCAAAATTGAGGTGCACAGGACAAGCTGTGGATCACATGTGGAGAAATCCAAAACTTCACTTCTACCCGAAGTTTGTGCTGATGACGTCGTTCAGAAGGACAATGAAAGCTCCACGACCAAACCATCCAGCTCAGAGAACATTAGAATATATATATATATATTCTAATGTAATATGATAATTATGTAATGATGAGTACAGCATCTGAAGAAGTTATCAGAAACACTTAATCACTCTGAAATTCTTTGTCCTTGTATGCTGTTAATGTTAACAGTCTTGACGAGCCACAAAGACATGGAATTTTCGAACATTGTTTAGAATGGGACAGTTTCGAATTATAGGAATCATGATCCACTGGAGTCACTCACCAATTGTAAAAAACAATTTTCTTTCCAAAAATCTAAACGTCCTAACTTCTAAAGAGAATATTCCACCCTGATGGCTTTTATCATCTTGTAAACATACTTGTAATGTTTCTAATATACATTATGATGAAATATTGATTGTGTATTACTCACTTGAAATGAATATTTTATGCTTAAGTATCATTAAGATTTCCCGAGTGATATCGCATATATGTGAAGTAAACCATTATAGAGAATAATTATGTACCCCGTATGATTATATCTCGTCTAAAATAGTCTCAATCGATAAATCAGTAGCAATTATTACATGTAAGATTCATTAAACTAGTAAGGCATGTTGTAAAAATGACAAATCTGCAAGTTATTTACAGTATGAAACGTGGAATCAGTGCTTGAAGTTACCGGCTTCTAGTCTAAGCCATGTTGGTAGATGCAGACTAGTTGATTGGAGTCCGCGTGACTATCGTAACAAATGGTTGGAGACTCTGTGTGACATGGCTCAGAATCGATCACAATGGCGTAGGTGTGGACACTCTTTGTTTCCCTTAAACCTTGAGATTAAAATTGCTTCATATCTGTCTTTCTTCCTATACTATATCCTTATATACAACTTTTCTTTTATATATTACCACCACTAAATTCACTACTTCTATGAATTCGATGTTCATCTTGTTGTGCTAATGAGGTATGGCAACTAGGATCGATGCATATATGTGCCTGGTCCTACATTGTAGCTGACTGACTGATATAACTGCTTTCATTGAATAACGACTTCTTCTTCACTCGAATACTTCTAAGAAACCCTATGAAAAGACCTAAACTCTAAAATGACCTTTTAGAATCTATAATCTATGCCCAGAAATTGTTGATCTTATGATAGAGTTGTTAAAAAAATATTTTGTGGATTATAGAGTCTGTTCATGATGGGTAAGTTTATATGCATATCAATTATTCCTTTGTTTAAAATCTGTTTCCTGTAGTACATAATTATAATAAGACAAAAATCTCTTTAGTGTATCAGGAGATCCATATAACTCTGCAATTCCTAAAATCTTATTTCATTTCTATTACATAATAAAATGTTATTTTAGATAAAGCTTAGTAATCAAGTAGAGGTTTTTACAGTTAGCTTGGAGTCAAATATATTTTGTAAGGGTTAATGACATCCACTCTTTGTGTTCTACCAAATTCTAATCTTCTGAATTCTTCATGTCTCTATCTTTTTTCTCTTTCCAAATTTATTTCACTGGATGATACTCCTTCAATAACATCTTCAAACCCTAATCTTTCACATTAATACTTGTACTCTTACTACTTCTACCACTATGGGATTTGAATCAACAACTGGATTTGTGTGCTAATGTGGTATGACAACTCGAACTGATGTACGTACGTATGTACGAAGTTCTACGCTGTGACTGACTGACTGACTGAAGGGTTAATGACACCATTCAGCTATTGAAATATACATGAATACAATTGAGTGAAAATATACAACTTCAGGGGAAAATGTCAAACTATTTTTTTCAACTAAATACTTGCTATAGATGAAGGATAAAAAGAAACTACAGTTTAATTGAAACCTTACAGCATATAATAAGCTGAGTAAATGAATGTAGATTTCATTCTGTTATAGCTTTATAAAAGAAGAACAAGGCGGTATGCCAATACGTTACAATTTTATGTCCGGCTTTTTATCCTGTGAATTATCCACAAAGTACGACTTTTCCAATCTTAACACTGTGTCAAAAAAGTGACGTTCAACTGGTATGAGCAGTCTAGCCTCCTTATTGGTCCCTCGTCCGCCTAGTCCTTCCAATTGAGTCCAGAACATCAATTGCAGCTTCTGCTATACTAATCTGTATGAATCATTTATTTCAATCATACTCTGTTTATAAACCAGACAGACAGACCACATCACACCATCAAATAGAAAATAACATTTGTACAAGATCAAGCCAGATGTGGCTGTGAAAGTGAGAGACAGTAATCAATCAACTGAGTATAATTTAGGGACAGTAATTCGTATAATAATAATAATAATCCATTGGCCAAATGAAGCTTTTAATAAGATGAATATAGATATACACAACCTAGTTACTCAATAGTTAAACAATAAGAATATGTATAGAATAATCGTCCATTAATTGGTCCCGGAAGTTATGTCTTTGCTAGGATATTACAAATTAAATGTGCTCACTTTTTTTCCATAACATTCATTGGTTCATGTAATTCAATTGAATGAATAAAGATTTGAGAATTTTCATCATTAATATTCATTAAATATTCATTTATAACTGATTTAAGTATCTTTTAGTAACTTTTATGTTTATAAGAATATTACGTACTCATTTACTTACTTACATACATCTGCTACCCCTCATGGAGAAGCATAGACCGCTCACTAGCATTCTCCATGCCCAATCTTCCTCTTTTACCCGAGCTGAGGACTGGCAATACCTCCAGAAGACTTATAGGAGGAGTTTTATCAGAATATACAATTGAAATATTAACACCGTTGGATGCCGGCTGGCTCAGTGGTCTAGAGGTTGAGTGCTTTGGCGCGAGACTGGTAGGTCCTGGGTTCGAATCTTGCGAGTCGGGATCGTGAACACGCACTGCTGAGGAGTCCCATAGTAGGACGAAACGGTCGTCTAGTGCTTCTAGGTTTTCTATGGTGGCCTAGCTTCAATTGACTCATGATTTCAACTATGAAAATACTGAAATCTCCACAAAACCCTATTCTGATCTATAATTATTATTCATCAAATATTCATTTATAATTGATTTGAGCATCTTTTAGTAACTTTTATGTTTATATAAAATGTCAAAATTCACAATAAGGAAGTTATAATAAAGCCTTGATAATTTTGTTTGTCTTTTAAACAGCCAAGGTTATGATGGAGTCGATTGACTATTTATAGTTCTAATCCTAAAAAGAATGTTTATCAGTATATTACTTACTTACTTACTTGCTTACTTACTTACTTGCTTACTTACTTGCTTACTTACTTACTTACTTACTTATCTACTTACATACTTACATCTGTTACCGCTCATGGAGGAGCATGGACCACTCACCAGCATTCTCCATTCCCAATTCTCTTTTCTTACCCGGACTGAAGACTGGCAGTAGCTCTAGAAGAGCTACAGGAGGAGTTTTTATCACAATATACAATTGAAATATTAATTTTTGAATTCATTACTTATAACCCAATAGCTTGAATTTGATTATGTGTGTAAAAATTCACATCCAGTTCATTTCATATTTAAAACACAATTGTGTTTTTTAGACTAGAAAAATGACTTTGCATGGAGTTTGTATGTTATCTATACATGTAAAGTTACTAACACTATTTGTTGTCAAATTCCCACCGAATTTATTCCATTTTTTCTTTTTTTTCTTTTTGGAAATCATAACTTATTTTGTTGATCAAAATTAGTATCATAGATGGAAATGAAATTGAGCATATTGAACCAATGTCATTTCGAAATAATTTAAATATTAAGAAATTGTAAGTTCATTCATTTTTTTGTTTGTTTTTTTCTATTTCAAAGTTTTATTTTTCATTTACTTCTTTAAGTAAGGCCGATAGTGGGAAGAGCTTGGGCTCTCTCTCGAAATACTTTCGCATGGCCACACGTATATAGCCTCTGCCACGGAAGTCCTATTCATTGCCTTCTCGCACCACGGGTGTTTTTTACGAAATTGAGAGGACGAAAAAAGAATGTACGGCGATTTAACCGGGTTGGTGGATACGGAAAGTCCACCTAGGGTAGTTGGAAAACCCTGATTCCAAATCATTGGTGTACATGGGCTCCAGTATTCTGAGGGAACAAATGGCGTATGAATCAATCGTTGGTCACCGGCTACCATGGGACTGCATCTACTCACGATGCTCCACTGCCTTGTTGATCAGATCTTCAGATCGAAGGCTCCGGGTGTGTCCCCCTAAGAAAACCATCTGTTTCAGTTTGGGCACCTGGGCAGTATCTTAGCCCTCAAATAAATCAAAAGAGATTCGTATGGCACATATGTATTTGGTACCCCCTTGTATCAATTTATATGTGTTTAAATAAATAAATCAATTAAGTATTCAGGTTTTTAGCCAATAGATAAGACATTGACAATATACCATTATCTTATGATTTGTTTTATTGTCAGTACTAACGATGTTTAATAATAATAATTGTCTGTAACGAAAAGTGTAAAATTGTAATATGGTCACCGATATGAAAGTTGACCAAAAGAACTACATATGCTCACTAGTGACTGACTTCAAGTAGTATTTCCTAGAGTTCTAGTGAGAAGTAGTGACCAGTGGAGTTCAACCGGGTCTGTTGTGAGATACTATCTCACTGAAGACAATGGTGGACGGCTGCTCAGTTTCGTGAATTAGTTAAAGTTAGATATTAACACCGTTGGATGCCTACTGGCTAATTTGTCTAGAGGTTCAGCATCCACGCGTGAGACTAAAAATGTAAGGTAACAGGAGATAAGGATAATAAAGTAATTGATAGCTTGAAAACAATTTGAAACCCCATCACTCTGGATAGTAAGTTAATATTACTAGGGTAGGTTTGAGATGAGAAAAAACTGTTTTTCAATATATAAAGTAGGTTTGAATTTTCATATAGCTAAGGCTTCAATAAACTTTAGTATACGCCTTTTTACACTTTTATACAACACCACAAATAATCTATCACATAGTTCGGATGATCTTCGTCTTCTTACTGCTACACTATCGAAATTTATCAAAGGGACTAACTGCTTCAAGTTTAAGAAAGTATATGAATAATAATAATGACAATAACAAACTGTTAATATTGTATGGGGGAGATTAATAATGGTGTTTAACCCATAATAATAATAATAGTAATACAAAGATTTGTGAATAAAGATAAGAGAGACAATTACATTTGACTACGAAAGGTCGTAAGTACATAGTCAAATTAGGTCATCCAATAGCTAAGATTACTATTGATTAATTGGCCTAGTGGTTGGCCAAGGGAGGAGAAGGGGTTGCAGATATTTCTTTTGTACATATAGCTCCGGTTTCTTCATCCTGATGACTACTGCCTCAGTCATTTGAAGGACTTTAAGCCTGACAAGCTTTGGCAAAAAATTACTGACCCTATAAATAATTGAAAAGGATTGGTTTATACTGGCACTATGACCAGTTTGTACTAAATGGGCCAATATCGAGCTGTTTACTTTCTTCACTAAACCTTTGTTTAGCCACGCTGGAAGGTGTTCACGAGCACAAAAATGTAAATTCCTAGAACGTTGACCAACATAACTTACTCCACAGGAGCAGTCGAACTGATAAATACAAAATGAGGTGATCATTCTAGGTAATTCATTTTTAAGCCTCGGTATCACCATTGGGCGCGTAGTAAACACTAAACTTAGTTTATCTGCAAAACATTTTTAAAAGTTTGATAATAGTTCTCAATACACTGTAAAGGTTAATGTGTCCCTGAGTGTATACATCTTTTCATTAAATATTACACTTTTCAATCATACAATTTTTTCTTATTTTTTGTTTAAAATGAAAACAGAATTCTTAGTAACAACTCACTGACGTATTTGGAAGAAAAAACATTTAATGGTTTGAAAAATATTGAAATACTGTAAGTTTAATTTATACCATGTAAATTTCATTCTGACAATATTTTACTAATTAAGCAAAGAAGGATAGTATCTAGCAGTGGAATCCAGGACGCGTGTTTCGTCCTATTTGTAACTCATTAGCCGCATGTACCTGCATCTCAAAATTGATGTTCACTCTGGGACTCGGACGCAGTACCTTTCGCAGGTACCTCCAGCTAACGAGTCCCAAATAGGACGAAATGCGCGTCAAACTGGATTCCACTACTAGCCACTATCCATCTTTGATTATAATACTTGTGAACCAAGGCTGTATCGAAGCAATACGCACAGTATGCACATATGCCAATAAGTGACTGATCAATTTCAGTCATAAACATCAATGGGAAGATTTATACAAACAATACTAAGTGAATTTTACTACTTAATTATTAAAATTTCTAACTATTCCATTTTATATATTTATTACAGGTTACTTCAACATAATCAAATTAAATGCTTGAATAATAGAACATTTCATCAAACTCCAGTATTAAAAATATTGTAAGTTAATAGAGTTTATTTGATAGATAATAAGTAGTACAAACATGAAATTCAACTGAAGGGATCTCTATACTAGATTACGTAATACGGATAGAATTCATAAATTAGTAAAGAATTATTAAGTGAATGTAGTAAGGTTTTAAATTAGACGTAATTAGGAAGTTTCCAGAATATCCTGAAAAGTATGTATTTAATCATTCTTCTATTAAACATTCGTCAATCCAAATGCAGGCCTTATCATTGGGTCTCAAGTGCTGTGATCGCACCTTTAAAACCAGTAGACTTCATATGCAAATACAATTCGAAAATCTATCAAATCAAACTTATGATCTTGTCCCGACAACCCCATAAGATCTTTAGCATTTTATATCCATATTACTGGACTGTAGTCATGGATACATTAATACAAAATGTAGTAAGAATAACTTATTAAGTAAGAACCATTTGGATCAGATAATACTCCTAAAAGTAATAAGGATTTTATCCTATGTAAACCTGAGCTGGTGTAGTACTATTTAATCATCAAGAATATTTAGATAAAATGAGGTTAATCCTAGAGGATGATACTAAATTTTCCAAACCTAAAGGAGAAGTAGATAAAATAGCGCAAATTCAAAAACAGCTAACGGATGTTAAAAATCTTAAGAATAAGGGAATTATAACCAAAGACTTATATGATCACATACATCCAATGGGTTCGATCATCCCGCGCCTATACGGATTACCTAAAGTATATAAACCTGATTTACCGTTACGATCCATTTTGGATATGTCGAATTCACCATACTACCGAATCGCCCGATGGTTGGCTGAAAAATTGGAACCAGTTAGAAAGCAAGTACCTAAATGTTCTATTCATGGTACTTTTAAATTTACTGACCGTGTTAAGGACGTTAATACTTCCGGAAAACGCATGTTCTCGCTTGACGTTAACTCTTTATTCACTAGTATACCTTTAACGGAAACAAAATGTTATATTTGTGAGTACATTGACTCTAACAACATAGATCTAGGTTTGCCAACTGAAGACTTAGAAGAATTATTATTACGTTGTATCTTTAATGTCCAGCTCATTTTCAACAATGAAATATATAGATAAAGAGATTGGATTGCGATGGGGTCTCCATTAGGTCTAATTCTAGTGGACTGTTTCATGGCAAAACTAGAAAACGACCAACTCAGTTCAATGATCAATCGATTCCACCTATACGTAAGATACATGGACGACACATTTGTCGTTTCTGACGATAATATAGATTTAGAGGATATCTTACACTCCTTTAGCTCATGCTACCCTTCCATAGACTTCACGTTAGAAAGTGAGCGAGATCAGTCAATCTCTTTTCTCTATGTGCGTCTGATGAGAATGAGTAACAGTTCCTTAAAAAGATCCATATTTAGAAAACAAACGTGGAATGACCACCTGACCAACTTCCATAGCTGGATTCCTTTAGATAGATAAAGAAATTACATCCACTCTTTATGTTATCGAATACATCGGATATGTAGTACGGAATGTATTGACGAAGAACTCACATTCCTCAGTAAAACTCTGATGAAAAATGGCTATCCAGACCGCTTCATAGATAAGAATATGAAAAGAAGTAGTTGTCACAAAGAATTCGGTTGTTTGGTTCCAAAGAAAAACCTTTATATAAGTTTGGAATTTAAAGGTGATCGAACATCTGGTGTAATCAAAAATCGTTTAACGACAGCGATAAAAAGAACATCCAATGCGGTTAAACTGCTAATAACGTTCACTAGTAGGAACTTGTTTTCTGTATCCATAGAAGATAAGCTTTCGCGTCTAGTCGCCTCCATGTGTTATCTACCAGTTCACCTACTCTTGTGGAGCAAGGTACATTGGCCGAAGCTAGTGCTCCCTTTCAACTCGGTTACGGAAACATTGCAGTGTAGTTCTACAAGGATTAGAGGAAAGCAGTTAGAAGTTCTATACTTGAACATCTAATCGACTGTAATCATTCTACTGATCCGCAGTTTGATTTTGAGGTTGTATATACCATTCGTCCAAATCTATCTAGATTTCTTCGTATCCACCTCCTTAAAATAGCCGGGGCTCCTACCATCCATGAGTTCAAGCCATAACTGTGAGTACAAAAGAAGTACATCCTATCGTTATCGTTATCATGGCCTCAATTATGATTATTATTATTGCTGCATTCCCCCCTTTACTTATGTCTCATATTCTTATTATTCTATTCATAATTGTTCATTATATCACCTTATTTATTTTCTACACCTCTATGACCTTTAATGACCTTTATCTATTGTAACAAAAACATTTTCATTACGTTACTATACTCACGTTATAATTCCTTATGAACTTATTAAGTCTATTGCTATCATTCGTATTATGTAATCTAGTATTATAACCTTTCTATTACATCATCTTGGTTATGCCTAGTCCACATTTCCTCATGGAACTAGTACTTTAACAAAATACTTTCATGTATATACGATTGTACAGCTTGATAATAAATTCGTTAAAAAGAGATCCATTCTGTGATCTTCGTGTATTTAGTGTTTAAATGGGAATTATCTGTCAATTGAAGATAATAGGCACTTTCTTTTGTTACAAGCGTAAACACCAGAACAGTAAAATGATTCCATATAACCTATAGCCAACCTTTCTGTTTTAATGCCTAATATTTGTATAATCACTAATCCGAAATGTCTTACGGACAGATCATTATTATTATTTAGAGGAAATCTTAAATATTTTATTGACAATATGTTGTTGTGAAGAGCGATGCCGTCCTCTCGATTTCGTAAACAACAGTGCCGCCACGAGAAGGCAGTGAGTAGGACTTCCCTGACAGAGGCTGTATACGCGTGGCCGTGTGAGAGCATTTGGAGAGGGAGAGCTGACTCTCCCCACTCTTGGCCGTACCAGGGCATTTGCGGGCATATATATATATACTCTTAAATATGGTTCTTTTCATTTATGATATTCTCACTTCTAACGTGAAAGTCAAAGTAAACATTTGGCAACTTAAATATATTCAATCACATGTTTGTTAAAAGTATGTCTGAGATACCTGGTTTAGAATGAATCATTATCATTTTCATTATAGCTAAATCTCCATAAATAAATCAATTAAAATTTTAACTTATTATTATTTTACTTTTAAAACAAACTAAAATTGAATGATTATATACGGACTACATTTGATTGTCTGAATTGAAACAAATAGCCCAGTTGTATGACAACTAGTCCTGTCAACTAACTTATTGATCTAAACTTCCTAAATGGAAACGTTTCAAAAAAAACAGCATAGTCGGGTATCAAAGATGGACATTTTATATTGCAGGAAGACTTATAAGTACTAACCGTAAGAAAATAAGAAAAATAAGCAATTCTTAAGAAATAAGCAATTATAAGATGTAAACTATCCACATTCACTAGCCAATAGAATTGAGACTTCCTTTTATCAAACTTTATATCGTCTTATATATGAACCATTGTTAAGCAATTTATATATAATCTCCATTCTATCAATTGGCTTTTGGATTGTTGATTTCATATTATTTAGCGTCAATGTGATTCTATCGGTTAAGTGCTCTGGCGCAAGACTGGTAGGTCCTGGGTTCGGATCTCGCGAGGAGGGATCGTGGATGCTCACTGCTGAGGAGTCTCATAATGGGACGAAACGCCCGTCAAGCAGTGCTTCCACGTTTTCCATAGTAGTCTAGCTTCAATTGACTCATGATTTCAACTATGAAAGTACTGAAATCTTCACAAAACCCCTTCTAAATATGTTTAATCTTTTGTTCAGATTGATAGATACAATTTTTATCTTAGATTAATTGTTAATTAACTATTGAAGACATTCAAACTTTATTAACAGATTTTACTGAAATATCAATTGTATACTTTTAAATTACATTTTTCAGGATGTTGAATAATAATAAATTAAGATGCATCGCCAAAGGAATATTTACAGAATTAAATCTTGAATCATTGTAAGTCTTGATTTGGAATGATATTCATATTTTGAAAGCTCTTTAATGAATATGTTTCAAACTTTGTCTAGTTGTTTCTATTTCTGTAATTTGATGATATCAGAGGGTTTTTGTGGATATTATAGTAATTTTAATAGTTGAAATCATGAATCAATTAAAGGTAGACCACTATGAAAAACCCGGAAGCACTAGATGGCCGTTTCGTCCTATTGTAGGACTCCACAAAAGTGCGCATCCACGATTCCGCCTTACGAGATTTGAAGCCAGAACCTATCAGTTTCGCGTGCGGACGCTTAACCATTAGACCAATGAGCAAAGATGGATAGTGGCTAAAAAGTGGAATCCAGGACGCGCATTTCGTTCCATTTGAAGCTCTAAGATGCAGGTTCATGCAGCCGACGAGTCCGAAATAAGACGAAACGCACGTCCTGGATTTCACTGCTAGCCACTATCCATCTTTGATTATAATCTCATTCATTATTAAATTTAATAAATATTTACGATATTTACTTTTCAGTTATGACTGATATTTTTTCATTATTTATTATTTTAAACTTAGTAATAGAAATGTAAATATTAACCTTATTAGTATAGTGACAACATATAACCTTTTATTCGTATTCTCATAAAATGTCTTTAGACATAGGTATCATTATTAATGTTTGATTGGGTAGATTGTTATAAATAAGAGACTGATCAATTGCTGTCCTAAAAATCAATGGGAAGATTCAAACAAACAACAACAAGTGAATTTAAACTTCACCCCATTGCACAAGCAAGTGACTATCAGGACTCAGTAGCTCAGTGGATAACGCGATGTCGTTTGAAGAGAAAGGTATTGAGTTTGAGTCCCAGAGTAAACATCAACTCTGAGATACAGGTACATTTATCTGACGAGTCCCAAATAGTACGAAACGCGCTTTCTGAATTCCATCTTTGCTTATAAAGAAAAACATATTTGTAATATACCAATGAGTAAAAAAATTAGATTTTCTGACGTTTCGTAACTTAGTGTGAGCCACCTCTTTAGAGAATAAATAACTAAATTAAAATTAATCCAAGTTTTAAATCATAACAACGGAACAATAAGAATATTCACTGATTAATCAAAAAAAATAGGCCTTTAGATATAGACAATATATTGCTGTTGTTTCATTTAGATTTGGAGTTATATGTCTTATACCCCTTGGAGATTTATGAATGGTAACTTTGAGGACTATCGTATGGACCAATATGATATGTATATTTCCTATTGTATGGTTGTTAAGTAACTAAACTATTCATATTCGTGTCCCTCTTATTATAAGCTTTATTTTGATATATAGACTATTATTATACGATTTACCATTCTTGAGTTATCCCTAGTTTGTTAATCTCTGCCTCCCACATTCACAACCACAATTGGCTAAATCTTGTACAAATGTTATTTTCTATTTTATGGTACGATGTGGTCTGTTTGGTTGGTATATAAACCCAGTATGTTTGTGAATATTGATTCATGTTTCAGAGTCTGTTATTGGTGTTCTAGACTTAATTGGCTGGGTTAGGCAGTAAGCAAAACTGATAAGTACTCAAGACTACTGATACGGCTTTTGTTTATCATTGCTCTGATCGATAAATTCACTCCTCTCTGATTGGCAGGAATCAGCACATTCATATGACAATATGTTTGAACTAATTTGTTATACAAAATGAAGAAAAAACAAAAACTGGAATTGAAAAAAAAGATGAACAGTGAATCTATAATTTATTAGACAAAGAAATTACTTTATTGATAGGTTATATCATTAAAACATTGTTCTATATTGTGTGTATAATATTGAAATGAAAATGGATATATATATTCAGTTATTTGTTGTTTAATATTAATTATTCAATAGAAATAACTTACAATTTATATAGTTGAGTACGTGAGTCGATTGAAACTAGACCACCATGGAAAACCTGGAAGCACTGAACGGCCGTTTCATCCTATTGTGGGTCTACTCAACAGTGCTCATCCACAATCCCGCCTCATGAGATTCGAACCCAGGATCTACTAGTCTCGCGCCAGAGCACTTAACTGATAAACCACTGAGCCAGCCGACATCCAATGGTGCTAATGTCTAACTTCAACCAATTTACAATTTAATAAAAATCAATAATTTTTCAAGGTGAAGTACAATTTTAGTCATTGGAATAATCAAAACAAGATTTTTCAGTAGATCAAATATTTAAACTGAATAATCCAGAGAAATTATTATAGTCATTGAAATTACAAACAAGAACTAAAAATGATATTAGTTTATTACATTATATCTTTGAGATGATAGAGAAGATTTGTAGCTCAGGTGGATGATTTGGCACAAGTGTGCTAACTGTTAATAATACTACATTGGATAAAGCCGACGCCGTCTTCATCTTCGCCTGCATGTATATGAATTAGCAGTCAAACGCCATGATATGTTTTCACTTATATCAATACACGTTGGCAACTGAGGACACATATTCGACTGGAAATATGTGGCGATTTTGGATAGAAGCATTTCCAAAAGCCCTAAAGAATCTTTAGAAGCTTGGCATTTAGGTCAATCAGCAGTAAACAAGCACATTGAAATCACTCCAATTTATCAAACAATCAGAAAAATTATGCATAAACACAGGAACGAAAATCAAACTAATGGGAGGTATAACCAAAGCAAAGTAGTAAACAATGACAGATTTAAGGTCAACAAGATTTTATCAACATTGTGGTATACGAGACAAGCTGTGAACCACATGTGAAGAAATTCAAACACTTCATTTCTACCCAAAGTTTGTTCGGATGATGACGTTCAGAAGGACGATGAAAGCTTCACGACCAAACCATTCAGCTCAGAGAACAAAACTCCATCAAGAACATTATGACTTTATTTACTACATTAAAAATATCAATAAATTAGATTTACATTTGTTATTCAAGTCTTCATTTAAATGTCCTCGGCTCTAAGTTCAACAACAACAACAAAAATTAAACTAATTAATCGAATTTGTCACTAGAGTTGTAAAGTTAACGAAATCATCAGAAACCGTGGTTCAAACTGAAAGATTAACTCTTAGGGAGTTCTACCTAAAAGTTTTCAACCAGAATCACTGACATAAGAATTTCGTTTTTATATCATCTTAAAAAAGCAATGCTTTCACAGTGATGTCAGTCAGTGGTGAAAACGATCTAAAGACTAAATAGATCGCAAATAAACGACCTACCTGAATAGTAATCATGTGTTCGCTGGTAACTGGTTTCAAGACTAACTCTCTCTGAGTTAATTGAAAAAGCGTGGTCTGTATAGTCAAAAATATCAACAGTGAGACATTTATCAATAACATTGGATGATCATCGTCTTATAATTCCAAAGCGAGCAAAGTTGAAAATGCTTACCGTTAAAAGTCCCTATCCAATGGTCTGAGAGAGCCATGGACTATGTGATACCTAGCGGAACTGGGTATAGGCACGTTTTGAGCTTTATATTTGTTCCAGACGCTGGGATTTCAAGAGATAGAAGGAAATATCTGTCGAGCGATTTTCAGTTTTTAATGGTTCTTCTATTAGTGCCATTCCATTACAACGCATATGACATTAAATTGTTCTCCAGAAACCACCGTAAGTAATAATTGATTTCATATGTTACATAGATTAATTAACTAATTGTTTTTTTGTTGTTTACTTTCTGAAAAAAATATTTTAGAAGCTTAAGTGCCAATCCCTTTAAATGTGATTGTCATCTTAGTTGGTTGCCAGATTGGTTAAGAAATAATGCAAATCAAATAAATGAAGGTCCATCACCACCAATATGTATTTCCCCAGAAGATTTAGCAGGTACACCAGTGGCTAGTTTATCACGCTATCATTTCATATGTAAAAATTCCGTTTCCAATTGCTTATCTACTAATGAAAATTTACATTTAAATGAAAAGTTAAATACTAATGAGAATGGAATAGTTCAAAGTGTACAAAATGTATACTGTGATACAACAGGAACCAGTTGTTGTGAAGAAATAGCAGGTATTTGATGCAGTACATTAATTTTGTTTGTTTTTTTGTTCTTTAATAGTATTGTACTAGATAGTTGAACATTGTTACTAAGATATTTTCATTGCTTTGTGTTGTTACTTAGTTAGTTTAGGGTGTCTTATCACAGGATGTTATACTGTGTTGTGTTTTGGGTAACTAGTAGAAGTCATTACGAAATCACGATGTTTATATCTTTTAACGAGTGTGAAAATTTATAGGACTATCTTTTTCTCTTAACGACTGAATGCATTTAGTATACAGATTCTCACATAATGCTTATACTCTTACTACTTCTACCAATATGGGATTTGAATCGACAACTGGATCTGTGTGCTAATGTGGTATGGCAACTCGAACTGATGTGAGTACGTACGAAGTTCTACGTTGTGACTGACTGATTGATACATATAATCGTTTCTCTTTGATCACTAAATTCATCTTAGGTGAGCTGAATTTTGTGAATCTCACTTTTTTCATATTAGTATTTTTAATTTAGTGTGCTCTTTTGACAAACCCGTTTAGTTTGATAGTATGAAAATAAGTCCTATTACAGAGGTTTCCTGAAAAATTACAAACTGTACCAAGCATATAGTGTAAAATGAAGTAGTCAGTTTGAGAAAAAAAGATACCAGTGTTTCCATTTACTTCCACTTAATACAAAATAAAGTTTCCACCTTATAAATATCGTATAAACACTAAACCTCTAGAGTCATATCAAAATAGAAATCTCAATAACAATAAATTGTCTATAAGCAAAAATGGACAGTGGTTAGTGGTGGAATCCAGGAAGCGCGTTTCGTCCTATTTGGGACTCGTCAGCTGAATGTACATGCATCCCAGAGTTGATGTCCAGTTTGGGACTAAAACCCAGTACCCATTGCACAAGCAAGTGGCTATCAGGACTCAGTAGCTGAGTAGATAACGCGATGGCGTTTGAAGCGAAAAGTACTGGGTTCGAGTCCCAGGACGAAACGCGTGTCAAACTGGATTCCACTGCTAGCCAATGTCCGTCTTTGCTAAAAATACTTGTGAATTAATGCAATATCGAGGCAATACTCACAGTATGCACATATGCCAATAAGAGATTGATCAATCGCAATCCTAAACATCAATGGGAAGATTCAAACAACAATACCCAGTGAATTCAGTAAATTGTCTATATATATACTGATTTCCTATTTACCATAATACTTATGCGATTTCGATGGAATTTTGATGGAGTTTTGTTCTCTGAGCTGGATCATTTGGTCGTGAAGCTTTCATCGTCCTTCTGAACGATATCGTCAGCACAAACTTCGGGTAGAAGTGACGTGTTTAAATTTCTCCACATGTGGTTCATAACTTGTCCTGTGCACCTCGATGTTGATTGGTTCATTGGAAATAAATGTAATCAATTACAGTAATATAAAGGAACTATTATTATATTTAATTTCTAAGATCATTTAATAAAATGTATTTGTTTCATTAAATTTTTACTTCTTTTTAATTTATTATAAGCCCAAACTACTTGTCCATTAAATTGTTTATGTGGAACTGATGGCGTTTATTGTTCAGATAGAAATTTAACAGAAATTCCTGTCAACATTTCACCTGAAACCACTCAACTGTAAGTATATCTTCCACGATGTCTTAACTGTTATCTGGTAATATTAAACGATAATATATTTCTTGCAATTCGATAGTGATATCATTCTTTAAATCTGTGTTAGTTTACATGAATAGTGTAAAATAGTGCTCCTGAACTTATGGTGGTCGATATTCGATATTATCCCTAAATTTCGTATATTGTTCGTCTTGATAACCGTTACTCGATAACGCCCCAACGGTGTATAAATCAGAAGGCGAATGTGAAGGATTGATTGAGTTTATTATTGGACCATACACAGATATCCAAAATTGTAGGTACGTTAAGCAAGCATCAAAGAGTAGTGCCGTAAAGCAGGCGAGTGAGCTTGAGAGTCGAATGAGCGAGTAAGCGATTACAGTACCGTGCAGTGCAGTGAAGTGAACAGGATTAAGATGTACATATATATAGAAATAAAAAAGCATGAATTATCGAATCAACTGAGTGATTAATAGTAAGGCTAACGGAATGAATACATGCGTAGGCAGTTAACAGTGTTCAAGCGTACATAATAAAGGTACAATAGTATAGATAAGTTGTTGTTGTACGAATGACTGTCCGTTAAATAAGTTAACAAAAGGGCTAAGACAAATTATATGTAAACAAACTCAATTTTATGTGAGCTGCTACAAACTAAATACTTAGGTTGTCTTTTCTAATATTTAGTATAAAGTATTAGAGAAAACAAAAGACCTTCAAAATAGAAACTGAAAATCATCGGGGTGAGTGAACAGGAATAAAGTTACAAAATTGACTAACAAGTGGTACTGAAAAAATACTGCCAAGATTAGGAATCACTTGACTTTTAACCCAATGTATATCACTCCGATATTCGAAGTAATGAATGCTAATTTAGAAATGTGTTTGGTAAATTGATACTAAAAGGCATCTGGATCCAACTAATAGATCCCAAATAAAAGCCCATAGATTCGACTTCTGCTTATTGAAAACTAAACTAGATGAATAAACTTCATTACCTCCATTTCCGTAGAAAGGTTCAATATTTGGTTTGAGTAAACGATTATTTGAAGAAAACACATCCATAACACTGTCCCCAACCCGTTGAAACTAATTTTATTGTTCAAGTAATGTACCCTAATGAATTTGCAAAATAATATGACGTAGTTTTTTTTTAATGATTCTTAATAGAAATTTCTGCGTTTTCATGACTCACCTTAGAAGAAAAACCACAGTTAGACTTTGCATTCAATTTGGTTGTGTTAATGTGGTACTTAAGGACTCTTCTAAAAACCTGTTATAATTGAATACTATCCGCTCGAGACTTATATATGATGATGAGAACTCGCAAATAATTAGCTTCCATTTCCTGACCGTTGCTGCTACCTTGACGTGGTGGTCGGGTCTGCCTATTGTGATGAACCAATCGAGCTATACTGGCTGGAACAATCGTTCCTCAAAGTCCTACCATGCCAGGCAGGTCAATTGAAGAGCGGTAAGACTAAAAGCAGCAATCCCAAGGTTCGAAGGCGAAGTCGTACTACTGACTGTACAGAGGTGTGACGGCAGTAAGGTGTTTCCTTCAGACAATCAACATAACAGCGATGCTGCCTTCCCACAAGGAGGCGTGGGGTTGGAAAAGGTCAACCCTAAAAATGCACAACTCGCCTTATCCCACGGATATCCGTCTCCGGCTGCAAGGTCCTAACAAGTACGGAGCTAACACGTCAAAAATCCCACACAAAAAGGCCGTGCGTGACCGGCCTCAAGCAATTGTCTCTTGGGCACTGTGGTCACGCCCTCAGGTCATTAGGACAACTTCTAACCCAATTTCCTTTTCAGGTCCCTCAAGAAATACCCTTCCAAGGTGTAGGCAGCCTGGAAGTGATATTAGCCCTCATACCCGTAACTGCACACGAGACCAAGTTGGTCACATTCAAATCCTTACTGACTAAGCTTGACATGGTATTAAAACATTTAATTGAAGTATCTTCATCGCAATGATGTAATATTCATAACGATTCTTTAATAGTCCAGCACCTCAAAAAGTATATATATATCACCTCATTGAGGTATATAAACGATGACTGTTTTAAGGTTCTTAAAATTTTGTATCAAAACACAATTTGAGCATTTATTATTACAATATAAGATGGACAGTCCCACTTTAATTTGGACCGTACAAAACAGTTTCATTTCCGATTGAGTCACCTCTCTCGGTAGAATAAATAAAGAAAGTAATTTCTTTTGTTTCCGATAATCTTCTTTACTTAATTAATGAAGTAATTTAGTTCTAACATTGATAACATTTGTTTGTAGAGTTACAGTGAACCATATACCGTGAAACTTTTATTCAGGTTTGTTTGTTTTCTTTTAGAGATAGATATATTATATTATAATGACAACCAATAAACTCCAAAAAATAACCAGAAGGAGTTTTGTGAAGAGATTTCAGTATTTTCATAGTTGAATTCATGAGTCCATTGAAGCTAGGCCACCATAGAAAACCTAGAAGCACTAGTCGGCTGTTTCGTCTTATCGTGGTTCTCCTCAGCAGTGCGCATCCACGATCCCACCTCGTGAGGTTCCAATCCAGAACTTACCAGTCTCGCACCACAGTAATTAACCGATAGACTATTGAACCGGCATCCAACGTCTCCCAAAAATACTTATCCTATAGCTTATTCATTTCATCAGTTTTATTTCAATCATTAGAATATGATATAAGGATTGTTGCTTTTCTAAATAGGATTTACCGATGCTTGATACGGCTTATTATTTATTCATTATTTATAATTTCATATATACACTATGATATTTGTATTTCCCTTCGTTTATACCTACCTGTTAGCTACTTGGAACGGAACCAAATTACGAAAATTGATTCAAATAGAATAGCTCATTTAAAAAAGCTTCAAACATTGTATGTTTACCGTAAACTTATATTGTTTATGTATATTGTTTGACTACTTGAATATCTTCATTTTTTCTTATTAATCTTAAATCGGGTTATAATCAGAATTCGTTCACTTGAAGGTTTTTAAACAACTTCACATCATCATCATCATCATCATGTTTACTCTCAGAGATTCTATAAGTATATATATATTCAGTTGTGAAGGTTCAACAGATTATGAGATAGGTGATAAAGCTCACTTATATTATTTTGTGTGGTTTACTTTACACTTTACAAAGTATAATCTTAAACAATGACAAGTAGAGATATATTTCGAGTCCCAGAGTGAATATCAACTCTGAGATGCTGGTACATCCAGCTGACGAGTCCCAAATAGGACGAAACGCGCGTCAAACTGAATTCCACTGCTAGCCATTATACATCTCTGCTTACCATGCTTGTGAAATAAGGCTATATCGAGGCAATTCGCACAGTATGCACATATGCCAATAAGAGACTGATCAATTGCAGTCCTAAACATGAATGGGAAGATTCAAACAAGTAACACTAAGTGAATTTAAACTTCACCCCATCGCAGAAGCAAGTGGCTATCATGACTCTGTAGCTGAGCGGATAACTCGATGGCGTTTGAAGCGAACGGTACTGGGTTTTAATCCCAGAGTGAACATCAACTCTGAGATGTAGGTACATCCATCTGAAGAGTCCCAAATTGGACGAATCGCGCGTCCTGGATTTCACTGCTAACCACTATCCATCTTTGCTTATCATGTTTGTTTTATAATTTATTTAATATGAAATTATTTTTTTTAAACTATTCCTTTTATTGTAGAGTTTTAAGTTATAACAAACTACGTGAATTACCACCACGTGTATTTGAAAAATTATCAAATCTAAAAACAATGTAAGTCAACTACTGTTTTCCTATGTACTTTGTTTTTGAAATTTTGTTAACTTTCATAACGATATTCATTATGGATCGTTAACAGTTGGGTAATGATTGGAAAGTTTGTAGTACTTCAGATATTCTAACACACTAATAAATCTGTGTTGGGTATAACTGTTAGTTACCTTCGATGAAATAGTAACATATAATCAACGTCCTTTCAAGAAACTATGTCACGAGAGTACAGGCGTCTTAGAGGTGACCTTCTTATGACTTACAGAATCCTTAACACTTCTGGTCATCTCCTTAAACATCTTCTTAAGCTTAGTCAAAACACTAACCTAAGAGGTAACACCCAGAAATTGGAGACCCTATATAGCAGAACAGACTGCAGACACAACTTTTACTTCGTTAGAGTTGTCAAGTTCTGGAATTTGCTGTCGACTGAGCTAGTCCAAACGACTTCCCAGGAGTCCTTTAAGAGGAAACTTGACTTATTCTTAAGGACTAAGGATAACATATTATTATGACTTACCAAATTCTTTTTTTTCCTCTATTATCGTTCATATACCTAGGTTCTTGCTTTGAGGTATTGGTTATCCACTGCTACTAGACACGGAAGCCCGTTAAGAGAAAGCTTCTTCTATTCCGCCCTCAACCATTTGAGAACATATTCTTGATGATGAATTCTTAAGTAGGACAGTAAGGTTTAATAATCAAAATAAGTAAAATTATAATTCAATTTAAACTGATAGAATAAAAGCTTGTTATTTAAGATCTGAGAACGACAACCTATAATACTGAAAGTCAACAGAATAACCTCCTAGTTACTTGTGTTATTCTCAAAGCTGATACTTTCTTTAATTTAATGATGACGATGATGATATTATCTTGATAGATAATGAAGCTTAACGACTGAAATATCCAGATAAGAGAATACAGTCTCATCATAGCATTATTCTGAAATACAAATCTTCTTTATCATTTCATAAAAATGGTCAATCAGTGTTTACAAGGATTAACTTGTCATACATCATCTATTGTTTCTTTGAACCTTTGATCTATTCATTTAATTTGTACCTTTAAGTGCGGTGTATATGATTGAATAATACTGGCGGATTTATCATCCGTCAGTATTATGACATGGCTCAAAATCGTTTGCAATGGCGAATGTGCATTCACTCTTTGTGTTCTACCAAGTTCTAATCTTCTGAATTCTCCATGCTTCTATCTTTTTTCTCTTTCCAAATTTATTTCATTGGATTATACTCCTTGAATAATATCTTCAAACCCTAATCTTTCGGACTACTGCTTATACTCTTACTACTTCTACCACTATGTGATTTGAATCGACAAGTGGATCTGTGTGTGGATGTGGAATAGCAACTCAAACTGATATATTTACGTACGAAGTTCTACGTTGTGACTGACTGACTAGGTAGCTGCATAAGTGCCGGCGATGACGTGAGTGAGTACGTACGAAGTTCTACGTTGTAACTGACTGAATGACTGACTGACGGATGATAAATATGTGGATATAACAACTGAAATTAACACTAACTTTTCAAGCAACTAAATTATTATATCTATGCATTATATGAGTTACAGTATTGACATATATCAAATAATTTGTTCTTTAATGTAAAACAAGATATTTTTGGACATTTTTATGAATGATTGAATGAACTAGTGGAAAGAATATAATCAGAAGGGGTTTTTGTGGAGAGTTCAGTAATTTTATAGTTGAAATCATGAGTCAATTGAAGTTAGACCACCATGGAAAACCTGGAAGCACTGCTTGATGGCCGTTTCGTCCTATTGTGGGTCTCCTCAGCAGTGCGCATCCACTATCTTGCCTCGCGAGATTCGAACCCTGGACCTATCAGTCTTACGTGTGAGCGCTTAACCACTAGACCACTGAGCCAGCATCTAACGGTGTTAATGTCTAACTTCAACCAATCCACAAAATTGATCAACCGATCACCATTTTCTTCAATGAGTTACTATCTCACAACAGACTTAGTTGAAATCGACTGGTCACTGCTTCTCACTAGAATTCCAAGAAATACCTCTTGAAGCCAATCACTAATGAGCATATGATTATTATCAGAAGGGGTGTTTATGAAGATTTCAGACAGCCGTTTCGTCTAGTGGATGCACACTGCTGAGAAGTCCTACAATAGGACGAAATCGCCGTCCAGTACTTCCAGGATTTTCATGGTGGTCTACCTTCAATTGACTCATGATTTCAATTATAGAAATGGATCTAAGTAAATATATATATATCGTGCTTATAAAGTAAACAAAATTCATTGCCTATTTACCTATTTTCTTGTCTGTATTGTTATAAAAATAATAAAACGTATTAAAGATGACAAAAAAATGTGTTTTATTTAATGATTCATTATTGTTTGTTCATATTGTGAATTAGAAATAGTCTAGACACAATTTTAAAATTGAGGTCGTTTAAATCATAAAAAGTATCATAAATTTAATTGTTAAGCAATTAAAACAAGAAAAAAAAGAGCGAATCTTGGAATGGTGCATTTGTGAAATTGTTTTATGAATGATGACTTCAATTTAACTTGGTATTTATTTATATATTGATTAGAATACTTACTTACTTACATACATACGCTTGTTACCCCTCGTCGAGGAGCATAGACTGCACACCAGTATTCTCCATCCAACCCTATCCTGAGCAATCCTTTCCAGTTCTTTCCAGTTAACATTCATCCTTTTCATATCTGATTCTATTTCCCGGTGTAATGTGTTCTTTGGCCATCCTCTTTTCCATTTCCCTTCTGCCTGTAGCTTTTCTAGAGTTATTGCCGGTTCCAAGCCTGGGTAAAGGAGGAGGGTTGGGCATGGGGTTAACGACGCCATCCTGTAGAAAACTAACTCACTAAAAAAACGTTAACCATGAATTAGAATGGGAAAATGAATATAAAAATCTTGTTTTATTTAGAATACACTTCTTTCTCTCTCTCTCTAATTTCGTTAAAAGGCTTCAAGAATGATTATTTAGTATTTTCATAGTTGAAATCATGAGTCAATTAAAGCTAGACCACCATGGAAAACCTGGAAGCACTGGACGGCCGTTTTGTTGAAGTTAGACATTAACACCGTTGGATGCCGGTTCAGTGATCTGGCGCGAGACTGGTAGGTCCCGGGTTCCGATCTCGCGAGTGCAGGATCGTGGATGCGCACTGCTGAGGAGTTCCATAGTATGACGAGACGGTCGTCCAGTGCTTTCAGGTTTTCCATGATGGTCTATCTTCAATTGACTCATGATTTCAACTATGAAAATAATGAAATCTCTTCACAAAACCCCTTCTGATCTATTTAGTATTTCATAAGGATTGAAGCTATTATCCTAGATAAACCTTTTAAGTCAAATATATATAACTTTGATAGAGTAGATTTAGAAATAGTATCAAACTGAATAAACCTGATTCAAATTAATGTAACCATCGTTAAATCTAAATTCAATTTATAGCCAAAGTTACAAACCTAGTATGTGATTTGTATCAGTATGTTACCTCAAAAGCTAGTGTTTCGACGGTGCCTTTAATTAAAATTTCTGGATACTCCAATAAATGACAAAGAGCATTGATGGTTTAAGTGGATATCATATTGAATGAGTTCTAACATTAGTATAATTTATTAGTAAACATTGTTATGCTAGACATCCTCAGATGTATAAACTATACAAAGAAGTTATAGAACATATCAATCTAATACTTTTCTTCAATCATAGGTGTCTTCGAAGCATAGCTCGTATATCTTGGGACCACCGAGTAAGTAATGCAGTCATTAGGAAACGGGTACTAGGTAAGGATGGCAAATCGATTGATGAAGTACTGAAACTTTATCAGTTGAGATGGCTGGGACATGTGTTACGTATGCCCAACCACCAACTGCCCCGACGTGCGATGTTTTATGGTGTAGGAGTAGGTTGGAAGAAAGTTAGGGGCAGCCAGACCAAAACGTGGCACAAATCCATGAAGTCACTAACAAGTGAACTGAGCCATGTTGGTAAGTGTAGACTACCTGTTTGGGATGCGCGAGATGATAGCAATCGATGGTTAGACCTTGAATGACATGGCTCAAAATCGTTTGCGATGGCGTAGGGGCATCCACTCTTTATGTTCTACTAAATTCTAATCTTTTGAATTCTTCGTGTCTCTGTCTTTTTTCTCTTTCCAAATTTATTTCATTGGATTATACTCCTTGAATAACATCTTTAAACCCTAATCTTTCCGATTACTGCTTATACTCTTACTACTTCTACCACTATGTGATTTGAATGGACAACTGAATCTCTGTGCTAATGTGGTATGGCAACTCGAACTGATGTGAGTACGTACGAAGTTCTACGTTGTGACTGACTGACTAACTGATTGAATATTTTTCTAATTTAGACATATATAAATAAATATGTATGTGTATATCAGATTTTGCTAAATCATTTAGTTTATCAATAATAGTACAGTAGAGTATATAAACTTGCTTAGATGATCCAGATATTTTTATGCACAAAATCGAAAACCATTTCTTGAGAAACTGTTTGTTTTTTTAAATTCATACCTCAGTCTTAAAGATTGTTAATTGAAGGCTGGTGGGGGGTGACCTAAAACGTTTTACAACACTTTATAATTGTTATAGAAAAAAGTTATTGTTTGTTAATTAAGTGGTTCAAAGGACAGTCGTCTGACATTTTAATTATCAACCACCGAGTCTTCTTAACCGAAACACTAGTATCTAAGACTAGAGAACCAGTTGACAAGTCTCACAGCCTAATTAAAGTCATCAACCTGATAAACTTAGATTGTACATCGGCTTCGTGAAAAAAGTACTTATTTTTTTATAGAAAAGGAGATTACCAATCTTTATTTTGCTGAGCTTCAAGGGATGTTTCCTTGAGTTCTAGTGGGAAGCAGTGACCAGTGGAGTTCTACCAGGTCTGTTGGGGGATATCAACTCACTGAAGACGTTAGTGAATGGTTGCTCAATTTCGTGGATTGGTTGAGGTTAGACATTAACATCGTTGGATGCTGGCTCAGTGATCTATCAGTTAAATGATCTGGCGCGAGACTGGTGGGTCCCGGGTTCGGATCTCGCGAGTGCGGGATCGTGGATGCGCACTTCTGAAAAGTCCTACAATAAGACGAAACGGCCGTCCAGTGCTTCCAGGTTTTCCATAGTGATCTAGTTTCAATTGACTCATGTTTCCAACTATGAAAATACCGAAATCTCCACAAAACTTCTTCTGATCTAAAATCAAATAAGTGGTAATAAATGTGTTAACATACATTCAACAGGACATCAATGTTCGAACTTTAGATGATAAACTTTCCAGTTCTCACCTATAAAACAACAAGGTACATTATAGTATATTAAAATAATTTCTTTTTTATATGTATGGTGGAATTCTTTATGTGTTTTCTTCTATTTTCAGTGTACTGAGCTATAATAACTTGCAATGTATTCATCCAGAAGCATTTCATGGCTTATCTAATCTTCGAGTACTGTAAGTGTTTCACTAAGATGTATTCTTATATTTAATTCATGGTTAGTAACAAACTATATCTTGCTCTGCTTCTTTGTATACGCAGAATTGAATTATCTCCTCGATGGTTAAGCATAATATTCATAATTTGCTTAAATCTTGCTTGATAGTATCAAACTGTATGAAATAAGCATCCTGATTCTAACTACTATTCACTGTATTCGATGGTTAAAGATAATGAACGGGAAATCTTGGGTATATGTTTTGTTCGAGTCGATAATCGTTAACAAAGCATATCTGTAACCTTACGGATATTAAAATTCCTTGTAGGACTTGAATCCGAATCATCCAGCCTTACAGTGTGATATGTTACCACTGATGTATTAGGGCTATGATTGAAATCTTGTAACACCGAAATACTCTTAATTGGTTGATTGAACATTACACTAATTACTTCTCTGTGATCAATCAATTGTACCAGTAAGCAATAGGTAAAAGTATAGTTAGGAGGATAATATGACCTGATTATGACTCAAGATCGTTTGCAATGGCGAAGGTTCATCCATTATTCGTCTTCTACCAAATTCTAATCTTCTAAATTATTCATGTTCCTCTCTTTTTTCTCTTTCCAAATTTATTTCACTGGATTGTACTCCTTGAATAACATCTTCAAACCCTAATCTTTCCGATTATTGCTTATACTCTTAATACTTCTACCACTATGGGATTTAAATCAACAACTTCATCTCTGTGCAAATGTGGTATGGCAACTCGAACTGATGTACGTACGTACGAAGTTCTACGTTGTGACTGACTGACTAACTGATTGAATATGACCTGATGATAAACACATGTTTTTTGTATATCTTAGAATACACTTTATAAACTATTTACTCTGTTCTATCATTTCGATGTTTAGTTAAGTAGTCGTTTATTCACATGCTCCAGCTTACCCCTTTTCTATAATTCATTGCACATACATCATGGAAAAAATCAATTCCTTCCTTTCGTTGCTTTTCATCATTGTTTTTTCTTATAGAATACTTCAAGGGAATAATATCTCTAGTATACCACAAGGTACATTTAATGATCTTGGTCAACTAAACAACTTGTAAGTTGTTCTTACTTATTTGCATCATTTATTCATCTATATACTTTTCTTTTAACTTTTCAGTATTCTCTCTATTATCCTGTATATATACACATATATAGTACTGGGTTCGAGTCCCAGAGTGAACATCAATTATGAGATGCAGGTACATCCAGCTGACCAATCCCAAATAGGACGAGACGCACCTCCTGGTTTCCACTGCTAGCCACTATCCATCTTTGCTTACAATGCTTGTGAATTAAGGCTATATCGAGGCAATACACGCACAGTATGCACATACGCCTATTAGAGACTGACCAGTTTGTAGTCCTAAACATCAATGGGAAGATTCAAAAAAACAATACCAAGTGAATTTACATATATTCATTGTTTATCTAAAAACAAAAAGGAAACTAATAAAAAAGAAATAAAACTTTAAGATAAACACAAAAGGAATAATCATCTAATACAATGTAGTAAATTTAAAGTACATATATATTTTCAATTGAAGCTAAACCACCAAGGAAAACCTTGGAAGCAATGCTTGACGGCCATTTCGTCCTATTGTGGGACTCCTCAGCAGTGCGCATCCACGATCTCACCCCGCGAGAATCGATATATATAGCATATTTATAAACTGAGGAAATTTTTAAATCATACATATAGTACTTATATATTTTGTTAGTAGTAATATCAGTAATAAGTATCATGGTAGTAATAATAATAATAATAAGTATCCATGGTGGTCCTAACTTCAATGGATTCATGATTTCAACTATTAAAGTTCTTATATGATTTGTTGAAATGTATTTGATTATATAAACAATTTTTTTTGTGTGTAGATAAATTCACATTGATGTAGATCATTAGGGTTTATCAAAAGGTTACAAAATAGACATGAGATAATATGTTTCTTCGTTTATACATACAAGATAAGAATAATATAGAATTTCACTGAAAGAAAACTTATTTAATGTTCATATTGTTCCGTTGTACTATTTAAACTTAGATTAATTTTTATAGTTGAAATCATGAGTCATGTGAAGATAAACCACCATGGAAAGCCTGGGAGCTCTTAACCAGTGGTTAAGCGCTCTGGCGCGAGACTGGTTCAAATCTCATGAGGCGGGATCGTCGATGTGCACTGCTGAGGAGTTCCACAATAGAATGAAATGGCCGTCAAGCAGTGCTTTCAGGTTTTCCATGGTGGTCTAGCTTCAATTGACTCATGATTTCAACTATGAAAATACTGAAATCTCCACAAAACCCCTTCTGATTTGGATTAATGTTAATTTGGTTATTTATTCTCTGAAGAAGTGGCTTACACTAAGTCATGAAACATCAGAAAATCTAATTTTTCTACTCATTGGGATATTACAAATATATTTTTCTCTAATTATAACAATCTACTTCATGCTCAATTTATTCAAAATTATCAAATTATAACTTGGTAATGATACTGAAGATACCACCAGTATTGTAGTTTGACAACTCTTTACCAGTAACACCTTTTATAATCGAATCGCGCTCACCCAGTTAAAATCAGAAGTCATAAGCGAGGTGGTTAGAAGAGATATTTGATGGGTTATCAGTATATCAAGAAGCGACTGATATAATCTGGTTAATGATCGTAGAAGATGTTTCCCACGCCGTTCTGTAACGTGATCTGGTGCGGATGCATGACCGAGCGCCTTCAGTTAAATGAGTCCATTAAAACTAATGTGGTCAGCATCCAATGTCGAACACTTACAAAGCTATTGATTTTGAGGAATTATTTACAGCTACAATGCTTACATTTAATAAGTTAGTTTGATCTAATCACCATTGTCATTTGGAAAATATTTATTGACAAATGAAATTATAACGTCCCCCTATTTGTTTAGTATCCTAGATTCTACTGCTAGCCACTAACCATCTTTGCTTGTATATGAATAAGTATATTTTTCAATACTGTTTTGAAAAATCTGCAAACTTACCAAGACTTTCTGAGTCATAAACTGTAAATCTATATCGACTTGATTATCGAGCTTGTCTGTCATGTTAACCAAACGGAACCATATTGACTAAAATACTTTTCCTATTTAGGTCCCACTACCTTAGTTAAACCAGATGGTGAAAGGTAGGACTTAAAGTAACAAATAAGGTTCCCAAGCGATATCATACTTCTGACTGAACTGAAATGTAACATCAGTAAAGTGTTTTCATTAAACAACCAAAATCTTCATGGGTTACACTTCATCTTGACAGAAGGAGATAATTTGGAAAGGTTGACACTGAAAACACCACATTTCATTTTACCTTACGAACTTGCTTTGTTTGATACTTGTATATATCAACTGTACATCCATTATTACGAGTAGATTATTATTTGACAATCCTATGAAAGCAGATATGTAACTCAGCCTGTTACACTTAAATCAATATATTCAGAATATACTACCATTTTAATTAAAATAGTTTCAGCTTGCTTTCTTGACCATTACCATAGTGAAAACTTTGATTCTATTAAAAGGTTTTATATTTCTCACGTATTAACCAATGATTGTAATAATCCTGTCTAATTCATGCTGCTTTTACCAAGCTTTACCTACTGTATGTTGTTTATTAATGTATCTTTTCATTAGTCAAACGAAGTGTTATCATACTGAACCTTTAGTGTCACTAATTCTCGATGTTTGTTTATAGGAACATTCTGACCAAATCTCGAATAGATGTTTGCGTACTTATTAGAAATATTCTATTCTATGACCATTTTAGCAAATCTGAGATCAGTATTCTACCTTTTGTGAGTGTTTGATACAAAACTCTATCTCTCTGTAAAAAAGATGAGTAGTTAAATGCCGAAATATTTCATAGCTTTGTCATACGAATAAATACTTCGTGGGAAGTGTCAACACTCTATTTAGTACAGTGACCAGTTTAGTTCACTTTTATATTGATGAAATGAAGTTCTTATTCTTCACTTCCGAATTATAACCTATTGACAATCAGGGGTGTTATCGTTCAGATTTATCTATTTGATACAATTAAAAAGATCAGAGGGGGTTTTGTGGAGATTTCAGTATTTTCATAGTTGAAATCATGAGTCAATTGAAGCTACACCACCATGGAAAACCTGGAAGCAGTGGAAGGCCTTTTCATTCTATTATGAAACTCCTCAACAGTGCGCGTCCACGACAATTGGTGAACGGTCTCTCAAAATCGTGGATTGGTTGAAGTTAGACATTAACACCGTTGGATGACGGCCGGCTCAGTGGTCTATCGGTTAGGGGCTCTGGCTCGAGACTGGTAGGTTCTGGGTACGAATCTCGCGAGTGCAGGATCGTGGATGCGCACTGCTGAGGAATCCCATAATAGGAAGAAACGGCCGTCCAGTGCTTCCAGGTTTTTCCATGGTGGTCTATCTTTCAATTGGACTCATGGATTTTTCAACTATGATAATTAAAAAGGGCTATTAATTTCTTTAATTAATATTGACTACTTATATTAATAATCAGTAGCATCTTACTGTACGAATATTAACTACATATCGTTTTCTTCTGTCAAATCTAGGGCACTTGGTCAAAATCCCTTACATTGTGATTGTACAACGAAGTGGCTAAATGGTTTCTTTCGACAAAATTTCCTAGATAATGGAATCTCTTTGTGTCATAGTCCTTCAAATATGAGATTAAAATCAATATATCATTCAAAACCTACAGATTTTATCTGTCCATTAAAGCAACATGATCTACACAACGAAATCAATACAAGTTCCCTAGTAAGTAGAAACGAAAATCTTCTTTACTTCCAAAACGCCAAAATATCAGATCAGCACAACCATCAAGATCAGATTTCAAATTCAAAGTCAATTCAAGAGGTTTTAAATAGAGAAAAAGAATCCTTAATAATTGCTGCCAAATGTATGCCATGTTTATTGAATCCATGTCAAAATGGTGGAACATGTTTAGCATTAACTCAATTGGATTATAAATGTTCATGTAAACCACCATATTATGGTAAGAATTGTGAACAAAGAGATCATATATGTTCAACAAATCCATGTCAAAATGGTGGTTTATGTAAAATTACAGCTTATCCAAGTTCATACAAGTATGTTGAAATGATTTAATTGATATTCTTAACAAATCATTATAGTTGATGAGCGTAGTTTTCGTAATTAGTTAGTATGCTGATACTTAGTGGCTAGCCTATCCCCCTCAGTTATTTACATTTATGTCCTTTGAACAAAGTTTATACTTTATTGCTGAAGTCACTTAAACAGAAAGGTATCACAGTTTATAAAGAATTATATTTTTGCACTTTACCTTACAAAGACCACAACGACTTTCAGAATTCTTGGAAATCAGTCATCTGTGTTGCATAGAACGTACATTTGTCTTTTGATGAAAGCTCATACAACTCTGGGTATTTACACTTTGATAATTCTCACACTTTTAATATATAAAGTTAATTAATTGATAATCTAATCTTTCATTTAAGAGTATTATTCCGTAGCTCGGTAGCCATGAAGGAATCTATGTACTAAAACCTCAGTTACAGACTTTATGTAAGATTTGCGGGTATTATCTGAAAATTTAAACAAACGTACGTGAATCACAGCTTTATCCTACAATATAATGGTCAAAAGTCGATTGCTTTAGCCACTAAGTTATTGCTCCTTCATCAGGTAAGGAACTGTCAATACTTCATATGTTCGTACAACAGACTAATTCTAGTTAGATAACGAATGAAAACCAGAAAGCACTGGATATATGTTTCATTCTAGTACTAGTTTCCTCTGAATTTCACATTCACAAACCCACTAGGTATCGAACCTAGGGATCTCAGGCTCTGTGGCTGACAAAGATAGATAGTGGCTAGCAGTGAAATACAGGAAGCGTCCTATTTGGGACTCGTTAGCTGGATGTACCTGCATCTCAGAGTTGATGTTCACTCCGGGATTTGAACCCAGAATCATTCGCTTCAAGCGCCTTCGCGTTATCCACTCGGCTACTGAGTTCTGATAGACACTTGCTTGTGCAATGTGGTTAAGTTTAAATTCACTTAGTATTGTTTGTTTGAATCTTCCCATTGATGTTTAGGACTGCAACTAGTCAGTCTCTAACAAACTGCTTTTGAATACACAAAGAGGGTTTGAATTTTCGTATGGCTAAGGCTTCAATAAACCTTGGTATACACCCTTTTACACATTTATAGAACACCACAAAAGCCGAGTTAAGATCCAACTTATGGCCTGTTTCGATTATATGTTCGGCAATAAAGGATGATGGATGTTTATCCTCTACTCTTATCGGGTCATTTGATTCTATTTGTTTCTACAACCATTTTGGTGGTACATGTTCACACACCCTAATTTTCAGATCACGATTCCTCCTCCCTTGTGTATGTGTGACCACACATATATTTAAATTGGTAAACGCAGTGAGATGTGACGCAATCATTTTCATGTCTTTTAGGTTTTGGATAAAGCATAGAACCTCGTTTCTTTCTTGATAATGTCTTTCCTCTGCCCCATACGTTTTGTGAATGACTGATATAATCTTTTGTTCAATAAAATACACTTAAACGTAATTGAAGTTAACTAAATTTGACGTGATTCTTATAACTATATTTCATATTAGGTACTTTATTATTACATATTTAAACAATTTTAGGAGTTAGATAGTAATAAAACAAAACAGTTCAATGAAATATTCGGTAAAATAATACAACTCGCCTTTTAATGACTTTCATTTGTCGTTACTTCCATTAAAAGTTTCATATATCGATTGTATCTTATTTCTTTACCGGAAATTACTTCACATCTTTTATGACTTTTCCCTAAGAAGAATTAATTATTCATTCTATTTAAGTTTATTTCTACTATTAAATAAGAGTATGTAAAACAACGTCTTCTTATAGTTCGTCCCCCAAATGCCCTGGTGCGGTCGAGAGTGGAGATTCCGCTCCCACGCGTATATAGTCTCTGACAAGGAAGTCCTACTCACTGCCTTCTCGTGGCCACAGGTGTTGTTTACGAAATTGAGAGGACGAAAAGCGAATGAACGACGATTTAACCGGGTTGGTGGACACGGCGAATCCACCTAGGGGAGTTGGATAACCCTCATTCCAAACCAATGGTGCACATAGGCTCCAGTATTCTGAAGGAACAAATAGCGTATGAATCAATTGTTGATCACCGTCTACCATGGAACTGCATCTCCTCACGATGCTCCACTGCCTTGTGGATCAGATCTTTAGTTGGAAGGCTCCGGATGTGTCCCACTAAGAAAACCACCTGCTTGAGTTTGGGCGCCTGGACGGTATCACAACCCTCACATAAATCAAATGAGGTTTGTGTAGAGCATATATATCTGGTGCTTCCTTGTACCAATATTTATGTGTTAAAATAAATAAAAATCTTCTTATAGTCTATAACCAATTTTCATCCATTTATCGCAAGCTAAATTTCATCCTGAAAGTCGAACAAAAGTTGTTAGTTCTTTAATTTTAGTTCAGAAATCTCTCAGAAGTCTTTACCATCTAGGAATTTCGTCATGAAATTCAAAACTTTGATGTATGATAACAAAGATGTCAGGTGAATGGATTATAAGTAAGATTTAAGAAACCCACCATTAAATTATCATTAATGACGTAGTTTGAAAGTAGACGAGTCTCTAAGTTTCTAATTATGGTTAGTTTATGCTAAGGTGATCTCTATTACTTATATTTTCTCATTGGTATAATTACGTATTCACATCTTACTCTCGACAATGGATGAAGAAATTAAAGACTATTAAATAAGTATCATATCCTTTCGACTTGTCCAGTTCAATTCACTTTATTGATTAGAGCTTGTATTCTTTTAATGTTTCAGATGTATCTGCCCGACAGGTTTTCATGGACCAACATGTACCAAACAAATGGAAACCTGTAGACAAAATCTTTGCGAAAATGGAGGAACATGTGAAGTCGTAGATAATGATTATCGATGTCATTGTACAGCTCTATTTCATGGTTGGTTTATATTGACTACATTTATAATAAATATGATTTGTAATTTGAAATAAGTTCTAAACCGTTTTTAAGCATCGTCAGTGGATGCACCTTCGCCATTGCATAAGATTTTGAGCCATGTCATTCAAGGTCTCTAACCATCGGTCGCTATCATCTCACGAATCCCAACCAGGTAGTCTACACCTACCAACATGGTTCAGTCCACTTGTCAGTGACTTCATGGATTTGTGCCACGTTTTGGTCTGGCCGCCCCTAACTTTCTTCTAACCTACTCCTTCACTATAAAACGTTGCACGTCGGGGCAGTCGGACGAAACATTTCTATATAGAAAGTAAACTCCTAACACTTGAAAATCGAATCCAGAAAGATTCAACAATATATCTTCAATAAAGTATATCTTATATTTAATTCACTTAGTATTGTTTGTTTGAATCTTCCCATTGATGTTTAGGACTGCAACTGGTTAGTCTCTTATTGACATATGTGCATACTGTGCGTATTGCCTCGATATAGCCTTAATTCACAAGCAATATAAGCCAAGATGGATAGTGGCTAGCAGTGGAATCCAGTTTGACGCCCGTTTCGTCCTATTTGGGACTCGTTAGCTGGATGTACCTGCATCTCAGAGTTGATGTTCATTCTGGGACTCGGAACCAGTAACGTTTGCTTTAAACACCATCGCGTTATCCACTCAGCTACTGAGTCCTGATAGACACTTGCTTGTGCAATGGGGTGAAGTTTAAATTCACTTGATATTATGTGTTTGAATCTTCCCATTGATGTTAAGGACTGCAACTGGTAGCGATGGCGTTTGAAGCGAAAGGTACTGGCTTCGAGTCCCAGAGTGAATATCAACTCTGAGATGCAGGTACATCCAGCTAACGAGTTCCAAAATAGGACGAAACGCGCTTCCTGGATTCCACTGTTAGCCACTACCCATCTTTTCTTATATCTTAGATTGTTGAAAAACAAGAAAAAAACTAAAAACGAATTATCTATGGATTACAAGTACAAATAGGAAATTCTTATTCAAGTGTTATGCTAGATTGTAAATCTTTTCGTGTCACTCAGTGATCTAGAACTGGTTGATGTACATTATTTCATTTAACTGACTATAAATAGCTCAAACTTAGACAGAAATAATTACGGTCTTTTGTCGTTGAAATGATCTCTGTACACCCTATTGAAGCTAGACCACCATGGAAAACCTGGAAGCTTCAATTGACTCATGATATCAACTATATAAAATTTCTTTTAATTATCATTCATTGATGTAATCTTTAAAAGAATCTTTATTATACAATTTTCATTTTAGGTAAAAATTGTCAACATGAATATATATATTGTGAAGAATTGAATCCATGTGGAAATGGTGGAAAATGTATTAGTTTACCAAAGAATAATTATAGGTTAGTATATATTCATTATAAATAATGTTATCAGAAGGGGTTTTGTGGAGATTTTAGTAATTTTATAGAGTTGGGATCAGTATTCAATTAAACCTAGACCACTATGGAGAACCTGGAAACACTGGACGGCCGTTTCGTCCCATTATGGGACTCCTCAGCAGTGCGCATCCACGATTCTGCACTCGCGAGATTCGAACACATGACCTACCAGTCTCCCACAAGAGCACTTGACCGATAGACCACTGAGCCGGCCGTCATCCAACGGTGTTAATGTCTTACTTCAACCGACCCACGAAATTGAGCAACCATTTACCAATGTCATCAGTGAGTTGATATCTCCCAACAGACCTGGTTGAAGTCCACTGGTTACTGCTTCTCACTAGAACTCCAGGATATACCTCATGGAGCCAGTCACTAATGAGCACATGATCATTATCAGAAGGGGTTTTGTGGAGATTTAGTATTTTCATAGTTGAAATCATGAGTCAATTGAAGCTAGACCACCATGGAAAATCTGGAAACATTGGATGGCCGTTTCGTCCTATTATGAGACTCCTCAGCAGTGCACATCCCCGATCCCGCAACGCGAGATTCAAACCCAGGACCTACCAGTCTCGCGCTGGAACACTTAGCCGATGCTGATAAACTTTCTTTGATTTTTTGTTTTTCAGATGTGAATGTTTAACTGGATGGATTGGAAATGATTGTCAAATAAATCAAGATGATTGTATATATAATAGATGTGAAAATGGTGCTACTTGTGTAGATGGTATCAATGAATATATATGTAAATGTCGTCCAGGATATGCAGGTCAGATTATTGAGTATTATTATTATCCATTATTGTGCAGTGAAAATAATTAATAACCAAGTTACTTACTTACGCCTGGTACTCTCAATGGAGCATAGGCTGACGACCAGCATTCTCCAAACCACTCTGTCTTGGGCCTTCCGTTCTAGCCCCGGAGGGGCTGCAGGCGGAGTTAATAACCAAGTTACTACACAAAATCTAGGAATTATGCTATCTTGAGATTGTATAATGGTATTGTTATATTATTATGGGTAATCAGCTTTTATAGTCAATAAGTTTAAAGAAAGTTATTTATTTCAGAAAATGTCTATTATATCATAGAAGTTCATTAGTGGATAGAATAAACTGAAGAACTTACTGACGAAAGCTAAACATCCTGACTACATAAAACGCGTTATTTATAAACTTGGGAACATATCAAAAATGTCATATATAACTGAAAATCGTAATAAACAGTAGAACAACTGTAAAAGAAGTAGATGAAAAATTTATAACGTTAGTCATAAACGATTGCTTATTTACTTACTTACTTACTTACTTACGCCTGTTACTCCCAATGGAGCATAGGCCACCGACCAGCATTTTCCAACTCACTCTGTCCTGGGCCTTCCTTTCTAGTTCTATCCAATCTCTGTTCATTCTTCTCATATCTGTCTCCATTTTTCGGCGTAATGTGTTCTTTGGTCTTCCTCTTTTCCGCTTCCCTTCAGGATTCCATGTGAGGACTTGCCTTGTGAAGCAGTTGGGTTATTTCCTCAATGTGTGTTTCATAAACGATTGACTTACATACAAAACTACTGACCAATTATACTAAGGTTCATTTTAAATCTCAGAATAAACTATACTTCGTCTAGATCTATACTCTAATATTTGACTGAAATTATTATCTTTTAATTTTAAAGGTATTTATTGTGAAAGGCCAACTTGGAAACAATCAACTTATATAACACGTATGGATAGACCATTTAATTATCAATTAATGATTGGACGTACATCTGTTCCTGGAGTAAGACAATCACCAATAAAAACTCGATCATTAACAACACAAAATCTGGATACACTTTGTGCATATCAACAATGTCAAAATAATGCTAAATGTGTTGAAAATCAAAATGATGCATATACTTGTATTTGTCAAAAAGGTAAATTTTCTTATATTCATATATTACATTTTTACTAAAAATAACTTGACTACTTTAGTTCAATTTAGTTAAACACATAGATAGTGGTACAAAGGGGTATCAGATATATATGCGCCACACAAATCTCATTTCATTTGTGTGAGGGCTGTGATACTGCCCGGGTGCCCAAACTGAAGCAGGCGGTTTTCTTAGGGGGCTACACCCGAAGCCTTTAACCCGAAGATCTGATCCACAAGGCAGTGGAGCATCGTGAGTAGATGCAGTCCCACGCCAGCTGGTGACCAACAATTGGTTCATACTCCATTCGTTCCCTCAGGATACTGGAGCCCATGTGCACCATTGGTTTGTAATCAAGGTTTTCCAACTCCCCTAGGTGGACTTCCCGTGTCCACCAACCCGGTTAAAGCTCCGGACATTGGCTTTTCGTCCTTTCAATTTCGTAAACAACACCCGTGGTGCGAGAAAGCAATGAGTAGGACTTCCTTGTCAGAGGCTATATACGCGTGGTTATGTGAGAGTATTCGGAGAGGGAGAGCTAACTTTCCCCACTCTCGGCCGTACCAGGGTCTCAAAGGAAATTCTAATTAGAGATGTTTGGAAAATATGTGTTTGAATTTACTATTGTCGAAGACATAAAGTCTAAATAAGCTAATGGCGATTATTTAGAAAAACATACCAACAGAGGCAACTATTCTTTATTTAACACATTTTTTTACCTTCATCCTTATGGTTGCTTTTTGTAACTAGCTAGTTAGACTTTAAAAAGTTCAAAGTGATTGCTATCTGAAGTGTTCTGTTGCTAACACAATAAGCTAATTGTAATGAAGATAAAAGCAGCTGCAACCACAATTTTAATAAGCTATTTTCTTATACAAAATCAACAGGGAATCGATACTGCTGCTTGACAATAATGTTACGTTATCTGTATTTCTAGTTTGGATAAGAGAGTTGGTAAAATGTTGTCCCTACGGTTTATAATCAGCATAAAGCTTTCAAAAAATGTTCCTATTGCTTACAGTAAAAAAAATGACCGTTTTAAACAGCTTAATGCAACTACTGCCTACAATATTGTAATCATTTTTTTCTTCAGATAATTCAAGAAGCCGGCTTCCATAATATTAAGAACAAGAAGTCATATTAATAAATATATTTTTGTTATATCCCAATGAGTAGAAAGATCCTATTTCTGACGTTTCGTGACCTAATGTAAGCCACTTCGTCAGTGTAAAGGAGTGGTTTACATTAAGTCAAGAAAATGTCAGAAATACAATCTTTCTACTCTTTGGTATATAATAAATTTATTATTAACTTTATATAAATCTACCCAATGCCCAATGTAATTGAAATTAACACGTTCAACCTTGATATTGACACCTGTAATCTCATTAAGAAGTAATATTATTGAGCACATATTCTTTCAAAGTTGAAATCATGAGGCAATTGAAGCTAGACCACCATGGAAAGCCTGGAAGCACTGGATGGCCGTTTCGTCCTATTGTGGGACTCGTCAGCATGGTAGTCTAGCTTTAATTGACTCATGATTTCAACTTTGAAAAAATACTGAAATCTTCACAAAACCCCTTCTGAGCACATATTCATTGGCAAAATATGCCACAACTGATCCATACAGTTATTGTCAACAAATTAGTTACTGATCCAGTTATGCAACTTTTAAACAGTGCTATCAAGATAGTGATATTGTTTTTAGCATTTTCAAGAATACAACAGGAAATCGTAAAGATCTGAATCAAAGCAGAAGTTCGGTACAAATAAAATCGTAGTAAATTCTACGGGATTTTGTTATTACGAATTGTATAAGGCCATAGAAGTATGAAATAGGGTAGAGAGGTTTATGAAATTAGTTACTTTTGCAGGATCTCAGTTTATCACTTTAAACATAGCAACAATTACCGAAAACCTAATAGAGGAATAAGAAATTACTAATCCTGACAATTGAACAATCACACGCTATAATACTACTGCTACTACTATACTACTTCTGTAGTAAACAAGAATACTAGTTGGGGACAATCGAATGTATTTTAACACAACATTACAGAATATCTCATTAAAATATGAGAACCATATACTGAACAGTTAATTTGCATAATAACAATCAATTGTCTCAATTTGACTGTTCCTTCTGCAAATATCCGTCCATAGTCTCCTATTATAATTGTTCATGCATTTTCGTACCGATTGCGTGCCGTTTCCGTTTTCTCCTTATCGATCTTCTACTGAAATACATTCAATGCAACTCGCACTGATGTACGTACGTACGAAGTTCTACATTGTGACTGACTGACAATGCCCGACCATCACCATATACTACTTATGTGGATATCAGTACCCTACACCACACTTCTACTATTTCCTTGATTGGAAACAATAATCATTTCAACTCTTGTTACTATATTGATTACCTTATTAAACTATACATTTGAATTTTTCAATTTTTTTTTTAAATTAGGGTTTTCTGGTCAATTTTGTGAAAATTTATTTGCTATAAGTTTACCAAGTCCTCATTCTTATGTGGCAATTGTACCACCAAGTAGAGGTGCTTTAGTACCAAGTGGAACAATAAGTTTTGAAATAGCCACCAAATCAATGAATGGAATTTTATTAAATTTCATTGATACAAGTTTAATTAATAATTCAGATGGTATTCCTGAACATTATTTATTAGTTGATTTGCATGATGGACAAATTCATGTGAAATTTTCATTAAATCGAAATTATACTACTCATAATATGAATTGTAATATAAATGTAAGTAATTCATTGTTACAATGTATGCATTGTCTTAATGTTGTTCTATCTTTATACTTTAGATAATACTTCCCAAAGATTACTATTTATAGTGATCTTGAGTTTTGTTAGAGGTAGGAGGGCAGTTATCACTTCTCGATTGCCCACACCGTGGAAGGGGTCTTTTTAGAGGTACCTGAAAAGGAAAGTGGGTTAGAAGTAGTCTTAATGACCTGAGAGAGTGACCGCAGTGCCCGAAGGACAACTGCTTGAGGTCGGTCACACACGACCATTCTGTGAGTAATTTTTGTGTTAGCTCCTTACTTGTTTGGACCTTACCGCGGAAGACGGATATCCGTGGGATAAGGTGAGGTGTGTATCTTAAGGTTCGACCTTTTCTAACCCCACGCCTCCTTGTGGGAAGGCAGCATTGCTGTTATGCAGATTGTCTGAAGAAAACACCTTACTGCTGTCGCACCTCTGTACAGTCAGTAGTACGACTTCACCTTCGAACCTTGGGTTTGCTGCTTTTAGTCTTACCGCTCTTCAACCGACCTGTCTAGCATGGTATGACCTTGAGGAACGATTGTTCCAGCCAGTATAGCTCGATTGGTTCATTACAATAGGCAAGCCCGACCACCACGCCAAGGTAGCAGCAACTTGCTTTCGATGAAATTTCTTCAGTTAATATAAGTCTAATATTCGTCTTGTTGAGAGACTATCTGAAACAAAACTAGCGTTTGTCAACTTCAGTTTTCTCATTTCCACAATCATCTATTGTCGATTATATGTTTGCGATTATAACAGAACACATTACACTTTCAAAATCATATAATCATTCATCATAAAATAACCGCCTGTGTCGTCAGTGTTCCAACGTTGTTTAGTAACTTTGTTCATCCTATTTCTTTGTTATTATTTCACAGATAAATGATGGTAATTTTCATCAAATCAAGTTATATCTAGAAGCCAAAATTCTATTTCTTTACATTGATAATAATTTATGTATAACTATGGGTAAAGTCAATACAAAATTGAATGAATCAATAAGTAACCATGGTCACAATAATCCAATTCATTCATCATCTATATTCACATATAATATGGTAATTAAATCAAAACATTTAGCTTTAACAAGTCCATTATATTTTGGTGGTGTACCAGTCGATCAATTAGAAACAGCACGTCATTTAACAAATGGATTATCTGAACTAGGACTAACCGGTAAGCTTTAAAACTATTAACAATCTATCACATGTTATAAAACTGTCTTTATTTTAAACTATAAATTATATTAATTATTAGAAGGGGTTTTGTGGAGATTTAGTATTTTTCATAGTTGAAAGCGTGAGTCAATTGAAGTTAGACCACCATGGAAAACCTGGAAACACTGCTTGACGGCCGTTTCGTCCTATTGACTCACGCTTTCAACTATGAAATACTAAATCTCCACAAAACCCCTTCTGATAATAACTTATTTATTCATTCTCACGAGCACTTTCAGTAATGGTATAAGTGGTAAAATATATCACTTTTCTGTGTGAACTATTCTAGTGTCTATTATTTTAGATTAACCATTAACTTAAATAAACATTTACATAACTGACAACTAAAATTATCAAGCCTTGTGAAATCGTTGGATACTGTTTTTAATTGCATGAGTTACATAACTCTATGCATAAATCTATACTTATCACACGTTCCAGTAACTAAATAGTTCAGAGTTGACAAAATGATCATTTAAACATGTAATCTTATAGATTACATCTAAAATTGTTTATATGAGTAACTTTATGGTGTAGGAGTAGGTTGGAAGAAAGTTAGGGGCGGCCAGATCAAAATGCGGCACAAATCCATGAAGTCACTGACAAGTGGACTGAGCCATGCTGGTAGGTGTAGACTACCTGGTTGAGATTCGTGAGATGATAGCAATCGATGGTTAGAGACCTTGAATGACATGGCTCAAAATCTTATGCAATGGCGAAGGTGCATCCACTCTTTGTGTTCTACCAAATTCTAATCTTCTGAATTCTTCTTTTCCCTATCCTTTTTCTCCTTCCAAATTTATTTCACTGTATTACACTCCTTGAATACCATCTTCAAACCCTAATCTTTCGGTTTACTACTTACACTCTTACGACTCCTACCACTATGGGATTTGAATCGACAACTGGATCTCTGTGCTAATGTGGTATGGCAGCTCGAACTGATGTACGTATGTACGAAGTTCTACGCTGTGACTGACTGACTGATATGAGTAACTTACTTTCATTTAAATTGGAGGCTCATGCTATGAGGACTAATGAAGGTTATATGGAATTCAAAACTGAATAAATATCCATGAAACTGATTGAGTTTTAAGATAACTTCATCTGTTTCAAAGAGTTTGCAAAAGTTTACAAAAGGTTCCAACAAATTAAAACTAGTTTCTATGAACAATAGATGTCAAAGGTGTTGCAACACTGAAATAAGGTTGATTAGAGAATTATCAATCCTTGATTTAAGTTTCTGTCCTATTCAAATTTTTTATTATCCATAGGCCGTCACACACACACTTTGCATTAGAAGATCTTATTTCTGATGATTCGGACGTTAATATCTTATTCATTATTTAAAACTATCCAACTTAATCCCCCCAAAATGCATATAGTTGACGTTAGAAACTAACTCTACATCGTAAGAGAAATAGGATTCCCTAATTCCTGATGAAAAATGATAGTCTGTTTATTTAACCAATTCAAAAATGAGACTTCAACTCATTGATAACATTTAATGGGAATCAAGATTTATCAAGAGCTGACTGGATTTGAAAATATGAAGGACCTAGATGCTCTAATTTCGATTCTGTGAGGTGTCGTGAATGTGCACTGCTCGAAAGTTTCAATCTCGGACAAAATAGCAGTCAAATGTTCGTTGACATTCAGTAGTCAGCTGACTGATGTGACAGACATATTTAATATTATCAGAAGGGGTTTTGTGGAGATTTCAGTATTTTCATAGTTGAAATCATGAGTCAATTGAAGCTAGACCACCATGGAAAGCCTGGAAGCACAATAGGACGAAACGGCCGTCCAGTGCTTCCAGGTTTTCCCTGGTGGTCTAGGTTCAATTGACTAACGCTTTCAAAAAGACAGATTTGTTTGCTGATTTCTTCATCAAAGAATTTTTATCGATGAGGAATATACCCCTATTTTAGACATTGTACGTATTATTAATTTGTTTTCTAATCTTAATGTAGCCTTGAAAATGGTTGATTAGTCAATATTTTTAACTTATGTTTTCTGTTGTTAAGGTTGTATAAGAAATGTACAAATTAATGGTCGAATGATTGACTTTGCTCGTCTTTTTGGGGCACCAGTAGACAAAATGATTGTGGCAGAAGAACATGACATTGATTCATCTTCACCAGAAGCTAAACATCATGGAACCGCAATTGGAATATTACCAGGGTGTAGATTAAGCAATGAAAAATCAGAATACATGGAGTCTGCTGTAGAATTTCAGGCAAACAATAATGAAAGTCAAAAATTGAAGTCAATTAACCTTAATACAAACCAAGAGTTAGAGACCAGAAAAAGTGAATCATTGAAAATAGGACAGTTACATAATACAAAAACCAGTGATAAGGCAACCTTATGTGATCCTCATGGAAATAATTCATGTCTTAATGGTGGAATATGTGAGAATAATGAAATGAATCAAACTATAAAGTATCAGTGTAAATGTCCAACTGGTTTTAAAGGAGAAAGATGTGAAATAGGTATGTTAATCTTCATTACTATTTATCTTATTTTCTCTATTCTAAGATCTATTTTTATTGAAATTTATTATACTTTTGAAGCTTCTGAACAAGCAAAACTGTGATATATACTTTACCTCTTCCAAATATTTTTCAAAGTTGAAATCATGAGTCGATTGAAGCTAGACCACCATGGGAAACCTGCAAGCACTGGACGACCGTTTCGTCCTATTATGGGACTTCTCAGCATTGAGCATCCACGATCCCGCTCTCGCGAGATTCGAACCTAGGACCTACCAGTCTCGAGCCAGAGCCCATAACCGATAGACCACTGATCCAGCCGGCGTTCAGCGGTGTCAATGTCTAGCTTCAACCGATCCACGAAATTGAGCAACCATTCACCAATGTCATCAGTGAGTTGATATCTCCAAACAGACCTGGTTGAACTCCACTGGTCACTGCTTCCTACTAGAACTCCAGGACATGTATCTTGAAGTCAGTCACTAGTGAGTATATGATTATAATCAGAAGGGGTTTTGTGGAGGAGTCCCATAATAGGAAGAAACGGCCGTCCAGTGCTTCCAGGTTTTCCATGGTGGTCTACCTTCAATCGACTCATGATTTAAATTTGGAAAAATACTGAAATCTCCACAAAACCCCTTTTAAATATTTTTCATGACTAAACTGTACATATACAAAACCAAACTAAAGCCAGAAAAGTGATTATTTCTGTTGAATGATTCACTTACTTTAATTAATGTAACAAATTTGACATTTAACAACTAAATACAGATAACTTGAGAAGGGGATTTTTTGTTGAGATTTTAGTAATTGAAATCATGAGTTAATTGAAGCTAGATCACCATGGAAAACCTGGATGCTCTAGACGGCCGTTTCGTCCCGTTGTGGGACTCCCAGAGGTTAAGCGCTTGCGCGCGAGACTGACAGATCTTGGTTTCGAATCTCGTGGATGAGCACTGCCGAGGAGTCCCACAATAGAACGAAATTTGCTGTTTTTATTTATGTAATCTATGCTATAGTTTTCAATGTCATATGAACTACCTTGATTAGTTTAATAATTTTACATATCCATATAAATATTCATGTATATTAGTGTAAAGCTTAATGAAGATTTAATATGGAAAACAATATTGTTCGCTTGTATATGTTGTAGGAATTAGTTTATAACGTAACTGAAAATCACGTGTCACTAAAACATCATTAATTTGTAATATCAGTTTGCTTAAGTACTTAATACTGTTTTAATTGAACTATCAGTATAGGGTTGTGGAGACTATTGAGTTATTGATTGAAATTATGAATCGATGGATTTCAGACCACGATTGAAAACCTGGAAGCATTGAACGCCCGTTTCGCCCTAATATGGGACTCCTCATCAGTTCACATTCAAGATCTTTCACGCTGGACTCGAACCCAGGACCTTCGGTCTTACTCACTAACGCTTAATATCTAGACCACTGAGCCGATGTTCAACGATATTAATGTCTAACTAGTTTAGAAAATAATGGTATCCGGCCAACGGACATTCAGTATCTTGCGTAGACAATTGTTTATTTCGTCGGTTAATCATAAACAACGTAGAGTCGCGTATAAATATGAGTTGGCTCATCTTGTCATGCAAGAAATGTTTCAAACAGAACAAGTTTCATTCTTTGAAGTATACTAACTCATAGTTAAATTGAAAACTACGACTACTGGTAAAGTCGAAACATCTATTGATCAGAATAAATAGAATGCACAACTCCTGATTCTGCTAAAACTGTTCGCCTTAATACTGACTTGTCATTCAGTTAGAACTATTTACCTTTTTGATATTCACAGTTTGTGGATAATTAGCACTAATTCCTGTCAATGAATTTCTTTCTTGTTAGTATTCAATAACGGCTAGAAAGTAAGTTATACACTTGAAAGAATTAGTAACGTTAAATTTTTCGAATCACTTACAGACTTAAAAAGAACTTTAGTAATCAACATTATAAAGCTAACATTAAATATATTCCTATTCAATGACAAATTGTTGAGGAAAAAACTAATCATTTTAAAGATAATATTTATCATGAAACACCACTAGTTGTGATAATGGTAGAACCAATTGAAAACTGTCACTGTGGATCTGATGCAGATGTGAGGGCACGGATCGGCAAAGCAAGAGCAGCATATTTACAACTGAAGAACACCTGAAACTCAAAACAATTTTCAACCAACACCAAGATCAGAATTTTCAATGCAAATGTGAAGACAGTTCTACTGTATGAGGCGGAGACGTGAAGAACTACGAAGGCCATCATCCAAAAGATACAAGTGTTTATTAACAGTTGTCTACGCAAGATACTTCGGATCCATTGGCCACAAATTATCAGCAACAACCTACTTTGGGAGAGAACAAACCAGATTTCAGCGGAGAAAGAAGTGCTGGAAGTGGATAGGACACACATTGAGGAAAGCACCCAACTGCGTCACAAGACAAACCCTCATTTGGAATCCTCAGGGCCGATGGAAAAGAGGAAGACCAAAGAACACATTACGCCGAGAAATGGAGATAGACATGAGAAGAACGAACAACGATCGGATAGAACTAGAAAGGAAGGCCCAGGACAGAGTAGGTTGTAGAATGCTGGTCGGTGGCCTATGCTCCATGGGAGGGGGTAACAGGCGTAAGTAAGCAAGTAAGTAATTGGAAACTGTGTCTGACAATTGTTTGATCTTGTTACCAATTTTAAACTATAACACTGTTACGACAGAATTTATGAACTTCAGCACTTTGTCAGTTGTTATGGAATGTTCACTTACAATTAATCAAGTTTCCCAAAACTAATAATCTTAAGTCTATACCTCTACTCATTCTTCAGTTAATTGAAGGACAATTTTTTATAGTTCTAAAAATACCGTTACTATTATATTTAAAGAAGCCTAATTTTGGTAGTTCGCGCCTAAACCACTGAACTATGAATTCATTTACTTCTGAGCATGACAGATGATAGATCGTAACTTAAGGATTGAAAGACGAAATGTTCCTGATAATAAATCTCATAGATATTGGAATGAGCAGCTTAACAGCATCCAATGAATTACGAAGAAGTGGTTCATTACTTAAGAGTTTCGACTGTGAGCCACAAAGTCGCAGGTGGGAACTCGACTTCATTTACTTCGGTTACCGCAAAAACGGGTAATATCAATAGTCTTTACATTTAGAATGTGACTCAAAGCTAGGTACGCGAATCTATATCTCGTTCACAAGCTAATAAAGAAATTTGTAGAATTTCACTATCCTCTCATGATAAATCCACTGAACTATTATATCCAAATGTACAAATACAAAACATTCACTGGCCGGATACTATCAGCAACAGCATCTTATGGAAGAGGACAAACCAGCTTCCAGCTGAAGAGGAAATTAGGAAGTGGATTGGACATACACTACGAAAATCACCAAACTGCATCACGAGGCAATCGCTAACTTGGAATCCGGAAGGGAAGCAGAAAAAAGGAAGGCTAATTAACACATTACTCCGGGAAGTAGAAGCAGATATGAAAAGGATGAATAACAACTGGAAAGGGTTGCCCAGGACAGAGTTGGATGTAGAATGTTGGTATGCGGCCTATGCTCCTCGACGAGGGGTAACAAGCGTAAGTAAGTAAGTACAAATACAAACTCGAAGTTAGTTGTTTAAAATTAGATTACAAATTTAATTTTTTTATTCCTTTTAAATATTTTAGTACCTGTTTGTCATCGTGAAACACAACGTTCATATATTCGTGATCCTCAAACGAATTGTATTTCATCAAGAAAATTATCTATACGTAAATGTTCTGGTTCTTGTGATTCAACTATGATAAACTTACAACAACAAGAATCATTCAATAATGACAACAATGATATTACAAATGATAATGAATCCTTTAAATATCATAAATGGAAAGCATTCCATAAACGATCAACTAATTCTGATCATGTATGGTTACCCCAGAATTTAGATCATAAACAATCACATATAATAAAAATGAAAGATTCTAATACTCCTATTTCATCTCCATATTCAATACATCTTAATTCTTATAAGATTACTTCATCAATGACAAAACAACATTGTTGTCAAGCTATAAAAATTAAATTACGTCCAATATTATTTAATTGTCCTAATGGTGCTGTTTATGAAAGAACTATAAAATTAGCTAAAAAATGTACTTGTATTCAATGTGATTAAATAGTAACTAAGGGGGGTATGATTAATTGTACAACCATCGAATATAAATAGTTACCATCTAAATATTGATTTCAAAGGCTAAAAAAATACAAAAAAATGCATTTGTTATGTAATAAACTACCTCAATATCATTTATGGCTTACATTATAAAAGAGGATAATTGACCTTAATGTAGAGAATCAGTTATTGATTTATTATTTTACAACCTTTGTCTCTTTATAATACACAAACAATCTATCTCTAATTTTTTAGAACATTACTACTACTAATACTACTACTAACTACTGACTACTTACTTATAATAATGTATTTATATAATCATCATATTTGGTTCACATGAATTAATCGGTTACAATTACTTAATCTAATCATGTATTTTGGCAATATATATTAGACTATTCAATCTATATATTGTTTATATTCCATCTTATCATTGAATGAAGACGATCACATCAATTAAACAATTCACACGCACATATATATATATATATATATATATATATATATATATATATATATATATATATATTCAAAATCTAACCATTGACTAGAAAAGTCAATGTTAAGATACATAATGCATATAAAGTACTTTCACATTATTACATAACAAGTAACTATCGTTTGATATAACACTTAGAAACATAAGTACTTCAACTACTACTACTACTAATAATAATAATAGTAGTATATTCATACATAGAATATAAGTATTACATTTGATTATATTCCCGGTCTTTATGAATAAGACACTATTACGTAATAATTATACACTTGTAAATCATTGTTTTTGTCTCTCTTAATAATCTATTCAATGTCCTCATTATATTACTGGTGTTAATTTATCTTCATATTGTTGTTATTATATTATATATATTTGCTTGTTTAAATGAATAATGTATTAAGGGGAAATTATTGTATTTTGAATAGTGAATGTTAACTTTTGTATAATAAAAATTCTTATTTAAGCACAATTTCTTCAAACTGTTCAAATAGATAAGCAGAGATGGATAGTAGCTAGCAGTGAAATCCAGTTTGACGCGCGTTTCGTCAGCAGGATTTACCTGCATCTCAGAGTTGATAAGTCCTAACACATCGATGGGAAGATTCAAACAAAACTAAATGAATTTTTGTTCAAATAGATATTCAATGGTTCATATAGTTACTTTTTTTTACCGAAACGTGGCACCAGAGCATGAAGTCATTAACTTCTAGTCTGAGCAATGTTGGTAGATGCAGACTACTTGGTTGGGGTCCGCGTGACTATCGTAACCAGTGGTTGGAGACTCTAGGTGACATGGATCAGAATTGATCACAATGGCGCAGGTGTATACACTCTTTATCTCCCCTTAAACCTTGAGATTAAAATTGCTTCATAACTTTCTTTCTTCCTGTACTATATCCTTACATGCAATCTTTCTTTTATATATTACCGCCTTTAAATTACCTACTTCTATCAATTCGATGTCTATCTTGTTGTGCTAACGAGGTATGGCAACTTGGACCAATGCATTCGTGTGCCTAGTCCTACGTTGTAGCTGACTGATAGTTATTTAGTTGTTATGTTGTTTAAACTTATTGGAGATAAAGTATTTTTCGAAGTTTTAAATGTAACACTGGTAAACTTTATATATTTCAAGTAATTTCATAAAAACATTCTTACTTCTGAAGTTCTTAATAAAACTTTGATAAATGAAACCCTATAATCAAATCTAAAATTGCAGAAAGAATTAAGCAAGTGAAAATCCCATTCCGAGTGATAAAACTGAACAATCCCAAGTGCAGATTATTACTTTTTTTAGTCACATTTATGTGAGAATAGCCGGTACTAACTGCCTAGCTTAATCGAAGTAGTTGAAGTGGAGTGCATGTATTTCTGATGTTGGAGTTATCTTACATCATAATTCTCGCTTGGTAAGAGTACTGAATGTCTTCAGTTTATCTTCTAGACTACACTTCTATTTTGATTCTGTTCTAAGACCTCCGCAAGTTTTCTAATAAGGACGCAAAACGCCGGATATATTCCCAACTTTCTAGAAGAGAACACTATATATGTAGAAAAGTATTATTTTAATAACGGAAGTCCCCATTTTAGTAAGCTCTGGTCAGTACGGCGTACCCGGAATTTAAAGGGAACTGATATTTCCTGAGATTTAAACCTGTACTAGCCAGCTTAACGACCGCAGCTTGGAATGCTTGACGACGGCATCTCAGACATTTACCATGATTTTGAATGTCCGAATATTATTCAACAAATTGTAGTACCAACATATGGGTCACTAGCTGTGTTATCCATAACTACTCAACTTCTTGCGAGCGTACCTGTACTTACTACATTTCGAGTTTTCGTATACATTGGAGTGAAAATATAATGATAGCGTACGTCGTTTATTTTCTAGACAGAAATTGCCTTGACACTCCACAAAAAGCTTATTATGAGTACAGGCGAAAAATTGACGATTAAGTGCTAGAAAATTAAAGATCATCTTGTTTAGTTGATTACCAGGAAACAAACAATCAGTTGCTTAACATACAGCTTTTAGCTAGTCAATACATCCCGTCAGGAATCTACAACAATTAGATCTAATTGATCTATTATATCTACGAAACCCGAATATCACAAATGATGAAACAGCTAACGGTACACAAATAGTTACGACCGAATGAATCCAATCACAATACTCAGCAATGGGCTGATCACTCGTCTTTACTTTCATAGTCAGGATTGACTAGTTAACTCTATCGTTATTTTAAACCAGCTCATTTTTAAAGTCGATATAGTCGCAAACTACCCATGAAGATCAATCTCATTGATCAACCATTCAGTAACTTAAGCATTTTTCCATACCCTTTTTCCAACATATAATGGACGGCCGTTTCGCTCTATTCTGGGACTACTCAGCGGTGCACATTCACGATTATATTATTATTATCACTATTATCTCAATTGACAAGATGAAATTCCCCTACTATGTATTTTATTCACGTGATTTTTTGCATTTTCATTTTCTCTATATTACTATTATACTGATTGTCACTGGACACTTTACTCCAAATCATTCTGACCTTTGTTAAACAACCTTTCCAATTTGCAAATAACACAATTTCGAAGTATATATGTCGTAACAGATGCAAACACATTCGCCATTTTTAACAAATAACATTTTCAAATTTATCCATATATGACTCATTTGGGCTTTGTAAAATATCACAGTAACTATGGTCTTATAACTGTAAAGCCTGATGATGAAGCTATTGAGAACAATTGTTCACTCAAATATTCTTCATTTTCAAAGCAGTTATCTATTAAACAATGAGTAATTATTACATGTTACTTGAAAGAAAGTCAAGATGACACCTAAAACGTTCTATCATCCATAATATCATCACCAGTAAGCTTAAACAATCGCTTGGCACTAAATGGAATAATCTTCAGTGCTCTCCCTTTTGCATTGAACGCTCTATACAAAAGCCATACCATAAACTTGAAGATCAAAAATAGCGTAGTCAGTAATTGTGAAAAGACAAATAGTCGTGGCTTAAAGAAGATAGATATCAACAAATTATTAGCGTTAACATTTGTTTTATGATCCCAATTTGAGAAAACTGCACGGGGTTATCAAAACAATTAGTTTCAATTGGCGACAACACTATTAGATATTTTACTTGAAATATTTAACCATTAATTTTGACAATTATAGGGATTCTGGTTAGACAATCTAATGCTCCATCAACAGTTGAGACTAACAGTTACTAGTTTTAGTTTAGTTGTACGGAAACATGTTGAAAGAAGCAGGATGATCAGCCATTTACAGAATTTCGTTGACTTGCATCAGAATCTCCGTATAACGACATTTTATGATATCATGCTTACATTCATATAACATAAGACACACTTAACTTCAATGAGGAAATCAATCTCTTGGACATTTCAGAAAATCTACTTCGCTTTTTCCTATATTTTTTCCAAACATTTAGTCGGAGATTTGATAATCGCGATGAATCCAGCAGATAACGCAATAGCGTTATTGATACTAAGTATATGACAAAAGTTTTATTCTTGGATGATGTTACAATGAAATACCAACAGCACCTTTTCAATATACCACTTGAAGATGGGCAAAAGCTACGCACATATATGGAAAAAAAACTATTACAGGAAATTTCTATTGGCAGCAAATGCGCATATGGCAGAAATACATCTACACGTACAGAAATTAAAGAGAAAATATATCCGTCAAATCAAGAACAGATATATAACAGTAAAAAGTAACCATAAAACTGGGAACAATTGTGACAATTCAAAGTTAAGAACACTAATTATAATTAATTATGAAGTTAAGGGATATTATAACCGAACGTATTAATGAGCATCCGTAAGTGCAACAACTCCGGGTAATTGTTTACCTGCAACAGAAAAACAAGAACATATTTATGATACAGAAGAAAAGACGTTTAACATATACCGTAAAAAATGAATGGAGTGAGCTCGATCCCTGGTGGAATCGTAGATAATCATTGTTGAGGATTACCATACTGAAACGAAACGACTGTTTAATGCATTTCGGTTTACAACGACTGTTTAAAGTCGGTTATGTGGTGTGAAATTACAGTTGCTTTGGCGAAAACAAACACATTTAACTAAGTGAATGGTAGAAAAATGAATATTTTTTTCCAATAAACTTATATTCAGGATATGCAGTATTAAATCTATTAATACTATGATTATAATAACCATGTGGCACATTGCGTGTTCAATCTCCCAGGATTTAAGATTACTGATATCAACTTATTATCATGAGTGTTCTTCGAGTCATTTATACAAGACTTTTCAACTGTACCAATGACAGATACAAGCCATAATCGACGTCGAAGCCATTATTTTCAGTGCGTAAAACTGACTACTTATAAGCCTGACTTATACAGGTTACTGTATTTACAATAATAATAATACTCCTGGTGTTAAGGCACGTGACATTACCCAGATGCCAAAACAGAATGGTGTTTAAACATACAAACTACTGGTTGAAAGTCAATCCTTTAAGACCCTCTATCTGCTACGCAGAAAAAGTATTAGCTAGTAGCGTGGGCTCCAGATCAGAGGACTCAATGTCAAATACAACACAAGTGTGTCAATCATTCCGTCATACCGATAATAAGTGCAAATAATTGGACTGAAGCCATTCCTACCTTCGAGAAGTTCAAGACTAGCACCACCACCAGTACTGACATGACTAACTTTGTCTTCTGTGTCCCATTTGGCGCAGCATGTTGCGGTGTCACCACCACCTAAAGAAGTAGTAGAGAGAAAACCAATACGAATCTTTAAACGGTTAGAAACAAATTAAAATAAGGACTCCATATGAAAAGAGATGTTTTTCAAATTCAATGAATATTAAAACGTAACTTTGTAATACTGCCTGTCATAGTGATTATGGTTTATACTTTACTACTATGGAAATGAAAATAACTCATTCAGAGCAGTGTATTAGTTCAACGAGGATTAAAAAAAATTGGATAAATACAACTTACCAATAATAGTTGTAGCACCATTTTTAGTAGCTTTGACTACTTCATCCATTGCTGCTTTTGTTCCTGTTGCAAATTTGTCCATTTCAAAAACACCCATCGGACCGTTCCAAACAATAGTTTTGGCACGACTAATCACTTTACTGAATTCTTCAATTGTTTTTGGACCAATATCTAATCCCTTATGAAATTAACAAAAAAACAAGTGTAAGGAAACTAGCAATCAGATGTTATCCACAGGTTTTTAACATTATATAATATAAGAAGCCCATTCTTAACGTAAACATATGACTCTTGACATAGTGATTTATTGGATTTTTATGAGGTAAAGCATGCCGTATAACAAAACAAATAGGATGCACCTACTAAAAAAACGTTTAATCTATTGTAACAAAGGTTTCAAAAAGGAGGATTCCTTTACCGACTATTAAATTTTTATAAACCGTATGTTTTTATTCATAAAATACACTCAAACACATGAAAGAGGAAGGATCATCTTTAAATACTTCAAAATGTTTTGATATTAAAGATTGAACATAGTAACTGCTGAAGTAAATAGCTTGGAGTTTTCTTTGAGAACCCCCAAATGCCCTGGTACGGCCGAGAGTGAGGAGAGTCCGCTCTCCCTCTCCAAATGCTCTCAAATGACCACGCGTATATAGCCTCTGACAAGGAAGTCCTACTCATTGTCTTCTCGTGGCATTACTGTTGTTTACGAAATTGAGATGACGAAAAGAGAATGTCCGGCGCTTTAACCGGGTTGGTGGACACGGATATTCCACCTAGGGGAGTTGAAAAACCTTGATTCCAAACCAATGGTGCACACGGGCTCCAGCATCCTGAGAGAACAATGGCGTATGAACCAATTATTAGTCACTGGCTATCATGGGACTGCATCTCCTCACGATGTTCCACTGTCTTGTGGATCAGACCTTTAGGTGAAAGGCTCCGGGTGTGGCCTCCTAAGAAAACCGCCTGCTTCAGTTTGGGCACCTGGGCAGTATCACAGCCCTCACACAAATCAAATGAGATTTGTGCGGCGCATATATATCTGGTGCCCCTTCGTACCAATATTTATGTGTTTAAATGAAATAAATTGCGAACCCTTAGTACCATTAGTTATCCATACTACTGTCCAAAACTAAGACGATATCCTTGTTTACAATATTTCTTTAAATGACGCTTATTTATTTACTGAAACAAACATTGGTACAAAAGGGCACCACAATATATATGTGCCACAGCGTAATTATCATTCAATTTGTATGGGCTGGGATACTTCCCGGGTGCCCGAACAGAAATATTTGGTTTTCCTAGGAGGTCACTTTTTGAGCTCTTGATCTAGATGTCTAAACCACAAGGCAGTGGAGCAACGTTAGGAGATGCGGTCCCGTAGTAGATGGTGACCAACAATAGGTTCATACGTCATTTGTTCCCTTAGTATACTGGAGCTCATATATCCCGTTAGTTTGTAATCGTGGTTTACGAACTACTCCCCTAAGTGGATTCTCCGTATCCACCAACCCAATAAAAGCGCCGAACATTCGCTTTCCGTTCTCTCAATTCCGTAAACAACCCCGCCGCGAAAAGGCAGTGAGTAGGACTTTCTTGGAAGTGGCTATATACGGGTAGCCATGAGAGCATTTCGAGAGGAATAGCGGACTCTTCCCATCCTCGACCGTATCAGAGTATTTGAAGGCTATTGTAAAGAAAAGTTACCTTACTATTAAGCAAATGTTCTTCTGATTGAATAGGAAAGCTAGATGCTCTCACTCTTTGAGAAAAATCAAATAAGTTGATGTAATTCGTTTTTGTACATGTTTAAAGTTGATGGAATAAGGAACGAGACACACAAAACAAAAAATTATTAACAAATGAATTTGTTATTCACTTCTGTTATGAATAAAAGTTTAACTCACCATCCAACCATCGGCAATTCCGGATTGTATAGTTCTTATTTCGGTGTTCGCATCATCAGCAAATTTATCGGCAGTTACGAAATCAACCGGTAAGTGAATTGCAACATTTTTAGCCTTTGCAGTTTCCATTACTTTATGAACAATTTCTGCACCTGGTGCATCAAATAAACTATTTCCTATCTGAAAATAAGAAAAACACAAACATTTTACTTACGTACATTCTAGAGGTAAAACGTAACCCTTGAATGTATGGTACATTCAAGAGTTGAAAAAATTTCCGATGTGACTGAAACATTATTTGAATTTGCCATAGTGAAATAGCTGAGCAATATTATGAGACAAAGAATACTAGATAAATATGATAAATCAGTTAGTAAGTTTGTAAACGTAGATTGACTGAAGCCGCTAAAGTACCTTTAATACAAGTCCAGCTACCCATTGCTACAGAACCATTTTATTTGGTATAAAGGTACGGAAAATAATCACGTTAATTAAAGCAACATAGAAAAGATTTCAGTCCACTAAGTTTCCAGTTAATCGATTTGTGAATCAAAAACCTGAGGATAAACGTCGTATAATTTACCTATAATCTTCACGGAGAATCTAACAGCGACTAGACCAATATATGACGTTGGTCTTAGAAGCCACTTACCGTTAATCTGAACCATATATGAAGACACAACTTCCGTATTAGTATCCACGGTATGGTCGTAACCAATGATTGCTGACTACTTTAGCGATAAAACTCAAAACCAATCGCAGTGGTGCACCTGCCCTCTACTTTTCATTGACTCATGAACGCTAAAATATTGATTGTATAAACCTTTTTCTTCAAATAAATAATACATTTTTAATATCCCAATGAGTAAAAAAATTAGATTTTCTGATGTTTCGTGACTCAGTGTAAGCCACTTCTTCAGAGAATAAATAACCTAGTAAAAATTAATTCAAGTTTAAATCGTACAATGGAACAATAAGAATATTCAGTGATCAGTCAAGTCACACAATATTCATCCTTAACAGTGTACACATACATACATACGAATTTACATACATGTCGCTTATGAATCACCTTGACCGAAATGACATGACATTGATTTATTCAGACCTGTTTTTTCATTGATCACTTAATATTCTTATTGTTGCGTTGTATTATTTAAACTTGAATTAATTTTTACTTGGTTATTTATTCTCTGAAGAAGTGGCTTAAACTGAGTCACGAAACACCAGAAAATCTAATTTTTCTACTCATTGGGATATTACAAATATATTATTTATTTATAGCAATCTACCCAATGTTCAAATTAAGTGTACTGAGACATGATGGGTGTAAGTGCGTATCCATCTGTTATTTTTGTCTCCTCTTGCATCGAGCCGTATTTTGTCCGATTGTGGGTCACTGTGTAGAAATTAGTACAGGGAAAGTTCAACAGAGCCTACAATTGATACCTAATAAGATTATCAGTAGAAGAAGGCAGTTTTCTTATAAACAAAACGCTAAAGTTGTAACACTTATAAGAAACCATTAAGACTTGGTTATGCACCGATGAGGATAATGAATGGTAACTTTGGGATCTATTTATCAACCAATACTATGCATATATATTTTTTATTGTATGATTGCTAAATAACTAAACTATTCATATTCATCTTTCCCTTATTATTAGCTTTATTTTGACTCATGAACTATTGTCATACGATTTACCATTCATGAATTATACCCTGTCTATTATTTACTATCTCCCCTATTCACAGCCACATTTGGCTAAATCTTGTACAAATGTTATTTTCTATTTTATGGTACAATGTGGTCAGTCTGATTGGTATATAAACTCAGTATGGTTGAAATATAATGATTCATACCGCAGAGACTGTTCTGGACTTAACTGGCTGGGCTAGGCAGAAAGCAGGACCAATAAGTACCCTAGACTGCTCGTACGGTTTTTGTGTATCACTGGTCTGATCGATAAATCACTGCTCTCTAATTGGCGGTCTTATCACGTTATACATTAACAGGGCATCCACTCCGTCACAAGTTATAACAGACTTAGTGCGTCCATCGAGGATGCGTTTTATTTACCATTTTATTTACTTCTTACAACTTTTACTGTGAAAATAGAGAAGTAGAGAATTTACTCCAGGTACTGTTAGTAATGCGAGTATATAATACAAACATATAGATACAAATACAAAAATATAAGGTGACTTACATGCATATTGTGTATTTGCTTAAGAAATGTATACGCCATCCCACCACCGATGATTAATTCATTAACTTTGTCAAGCATATTATTGATCAACTGGATCTTGTCGCTAACCTTGGCACTAGACGAAGGAAAGAAGTTACTTTAATTATATATATATATATATATATATATATATATATATATATATATATATATATATATATAACATTAAATTTTATCTAAAACCTGAAAAATGTACTAATATATGGGATGTACATGCAGCAAATTAACAAAATCCTTACCCTCCTAAAATAGCTAAGAAAGGGCGTTCTGGATTTTCCAGAGCTTTGGCGAAGTATGTCAATTCTTTATTCATGAGAAATCCACAGGCTTTTTGTGGTAGTTGGCAGCCGACCATAGAACTATAAAGCAAAATGAGGAAGAAATAGTTGAGTTACGCAAAACCAGAATATACTGTACAAATAACTCAATATCTAAAGAATGTGAAGCTGTGGCAGAGTGGTTAGGGCCCTCGACTTCTGGCCATAAAGTCGCAGGTGAGAATCTCACCTGCTTCGGTTTGGGGAACAAGCTAGTATCATTAGTCATCGCACAGTGTGGCTCAAAGTAGACGAACCTATACCAGTTAAATGAATTAATAACCTAACATTAGAAGTTATTTCCACAAGTAGGAATGATTCAATAATGAATTATAACGAAAACAGTGGAAAATGTAGGCTAGTATTATTTTGAATGATTTTATTAGGAATCGGGAACTTTATTATGTTTGATTTTTAGTCGGAAAGGTGGTAGTCAGTCTGTCAGTCATAACGTAGAACCTGTACGCATGTACATCGGCTCGAGTTGCCATGCCCCACTAACACACCGAGTTGTCAGGCCAAATCTCAGAATAGTAGAGGCAGTAACAGTACCAGTGGTAACACGAAAGATTAGGCATCAAAGATGCAACTCGAAAAGGAAATATAAATCAGTGAAATGAAAACAAAATAGTTATGAGGAATTTAGAATTTCAGGATTTGGGGGAAGACAAAAAACGGATGCACCTGTGCAATTACAAACGATTTTAAGCCATGTCATCCAAAGTCTAACCATTAGTTGTGATGGATAATCCACACCTATCAACATGGCCAAGTTCAACTGTCAGTGACTTCATGGAGTACTGACAGCTTTTGGTTTGGCCACCCTTGCCTCTCTCCCAACCTACTCCTACACCAGAAAACACCGCCCATCGAGGTAGCTGGAGATTGGGCATACGTAACACATGTCCCAAATACCTCAGTTGATGAAGATTTAATACCTCATCAATCAATTTCAAATCCTTGCCTAGTACTCTATTCACAACCAAGTCATGGCTTACTCTGTGGTCCTAAAATGCACGAGTAATGCTTCGTAGACACCAGCGATCGAATACCCGTAACCTACGAATAACCTCTACTCTTAATGGCCATTTTACTTACTTACTTTCGCCTGTTACTCCCAATGGAGCATAGGCCGCCGACCAGCTTTCTCCAACCCACTCTGTCCTGGGCCTTCTTTTCTAGTTCTATCTAGTTCTTGTTCATTCTTCTCATGTCTGTCTCTATTTCTCGGCGTAATGTGTTCTTTGGTCTTCCTCTTCTCCTTTGACCTTCAGGATTCCATGTGAGGGCTTGTCTTGTGACGCAATCGGGTGATTTCCTCAAAGTGTGCCCTATCCACTTCCAGCGCCTCCTCCTGATTTCTTCCTCCGCTGCAATCTGGTTTGTTGTCTCCCACAGTAACTTGTTGCTGATAGTGTCTGGCCATCGGATCCGAAGTATCTTGCGTAGACAACTGTTAATAAACACTTGTATCTTCTGGATAATGGCTTTCGTAGTTCTCCACGTCTCCGCCCCATACAATAGAACTGTCTTGACATTTGTATTGAAAATTCTAACCTTGGTGTTGGTTGACAATTGTTTTGAGCTCCAGATGTTTTTCAGTTGTAAGTATGCTGCTCTTGCTTTGCCGATCCTCGCCCTCACATCTGCATCTGATCCACCGTGTTCATCAATGATGCTGCCCAGGTATGTAAAGGTTTCCACATCTTCCAAAGCTTCTCCGTCAAGTGTAATTTGATTGGTGCATATTGTGTTGCATCGGAGAGTCTTGCTTTTCCCTTTGTTTATATTGAGACCTACTGCTGCTGAGGCTGCTGCTACACTGGTCGTTTTCTCCTGAATTTGTTGTTGCGTTTGTGATAGAAGAGCCAGATCATCCGCGAAGTCTAGATCGTCAAGTTGCATCCTGCCTGTCCACTGTATCCCGTGCTTTCCTCCAGTCGTTGACGTCTTCATGATCCAGTCTATTACCAGGAGAAAGAGAAACGGTGAGAGTAGGCAACCTTGCCTTACACCAGTCTTTACTTCAAACGAGTCGGTGAGTTGTCCTCCGTGGACGATTTGGCAGTTTAGTCCATCATAGGAGTTCCGTATGATATTGACTATTTTCTCAGGCACGCCGTAGTGTCGAAGAAGCCTCCATAGTGTCGTCCTGTTCACGCTATCAAATGCCTTCTCGTAGTCGATGAAGTTGATGTAGAGTGATGAATTCCATTCGATTGATTGTTCCACAATGATACGTAGAGTTGCGATTTGATCTGTGCACGATCTATCCTTACGAAATCCAGCTTGTTGATCTCGAAGTTGGGCGTCTACGGAATCCTTCATCCTGTTTAACAATACTCTGTTGAAGACTTTCCCTGGTATTGAGAGGAGAGTGATGCCCCTGTAGTTGTCGCACTTGCTAAGATCACCTTTCTTTGGTACTTTGATCAGAAGTCCTTTTTTCCAGTCTGTTGGTACTTGTTCTTCGTTCCAAATCTTACTGAAGAGGATGTGTAGTATCTTGGCAGTTGCTGCTACATTTGCTTTCAGTGCCTCTGCCGGGATGTTGTCTGGTCCCGCTGCTTTGCCGATCTTGATTTGTCTAATGGCCATGCTGATCTCTTCAATTGTTGGTGGGCCAATATCGATTGGGAGGTCTGTGGGTGCTGCTTCGATGTTGGGTGGGTTCAGTGGAGCTGGTCGATTTAAGAGTTCTTTGAAGTGTTCTACCCACCTGTTTCGTTGTTCTTCAATGTCGGTGATTACTTTGCCTTCCTTGCTTTTCACTGGTCTTTCTGGTTTACGGTAATCTCCAGCAAGTTTCTTGGTTGTATCATACAGTTGTCTCATGTTTCCCTCTCTTGCAGCCTTTTCCGCTGTCATCGCTAAATCTTCCACATATTTACGTTTGTTGGTTCTGATGCTCCTCTTCACTTGCTTGTTTGCCTCTGTGTATTCGGCTTGTGCCTTGGCTTTTTCCGCTCTTGTTCGGCTGATATTGATTGCTGCCTTCTTGTTCCTTCTTTCTTCAATTTTATCCAGTGTACCAACAGTGATCCATTCCCTGTGATGGTGCTTCTTTTGGCCCAGAACCTCCTGACATGTTGAAATGATTGCCTCTTTGATACCTTTCCAGTTGCTCTCTATGGTGGTTCCCTCTCCATTGAGTAGATCATGAAAGGCCTCGAACCTGTTGCTGAGGGCTATGTTGAATTTGTTGAGTTTGTCAGCATCTCGAAGATAGGCCGTATTAATCTTTTGTGATGTTGTCCGCACCGTTGTCCAGTGCTTCTTGAGTTTTAGTTTCATCTTGGCGACCAGCAAATGGTGATCGGATGCTATATCAGCTCCTCTTCTGGTCCTCACATCCTCCATCGTCCTCCTGAACTTTTTGTTGATGCAGATATGGTCGATTTGATTCTGTGTAGTGTGATCCGGTGAAATCCAAGTGGCTTTGTGTATGTTTTTGTGTGGAAATGTGGTGCCACCTATGACCAGTTTATTGAAGGCACATAGGTTTGCAAATCTCTCACCATTTTCGTTCCTTTCTCCCAGTCCATGTTGTCCCATGACGTCTTCATATCCAGTGTTGTCCTTTCCAACCTTGGCATTGAGATCTCCCATCAGAATGGTCAGGTCTTTGGTTGGGCACTTCTCGAAGATCGACTGCAGCCTATCGTAGAATTGGTCTTTAGCGTCTTCATCGTAGTCGTTGGTCGGCGCATAGCATTGGATGACGTTCATTGTAATGCCCACTCTCTTTGTTTTGAAGGAGGCTTTGATGATCCTTGGTCCATGAGATTCCCATCCTATAAGTGCATTTTGTGCTTTTCTGGACAGCATCAATGCAACTCCTTGTGTATGTGGGGCATTTTCTTCTTCATGACCGGAGTATAACAGAAGTTCCCCTGAAGACAGTCGTTGTTGTCCAACCTGCGTCCAATGCGTTTCACTGATTCCAAGCACCTCCAGGTTGTATTTTCTCATTTCTGCAGCAATTTGGAAGACTCTTCCGGTCTCCCACATTGTCCGGACATTCCATGTACCTATAAGAATTGTTGCTCTGTTTGTAAGAAGGTGCATCGGCCTCATGACTTCCGAATGAACTCGGCTTTCATCATGAGACGTCATAATTATTCCTTCTACTCCCAGGGCAGAGTTTAAATGGTTTGAATGATTTTTTCTGGTTAGCGTTTTTTTAGCGAGTTGATTTTCTACGGGATGGGTTCGCTAACCCCATGCCTAACCCTCCTCCTTTACCCGGGCTTGGGACCGGCAGCAACCCCCAGAGGAGCTACAGGCGGAGTTCTTAATGGCCATGTTTCACATTTATAAAGTCATAGACTAAAATTTTTTTTCTACTAATGTATGACAGTTTCTGAAAAATTATATTTGTAAAATACATTACAGTACAATAAAATGAAACAGCAAACAATATGGTTCATTGATGTTATTTCTTTCCATTTGTTTCTAATCTTGATCTACTCTGTTGGTGTAAGGTATAACAACTTAGACCGATACACAGCGCTATGATTCCTGACTTAAAAATTAAGAGCTCCTGATGTGCAAATGACCGGTTTTTATGATACTTAGTCGAAGTCGTTTGACATGTTCCTAGTGAGATATAGACTGAATTAAAGCATGTTTGGTGCAGAATTGTGTTGGGGAACACTGATTGGCCATTTCTTAGCCAATCAGTGCTAACGTATACTTGGAGAACACTCTAGAACTGTCTTGCGTACAATTGTGAATATGCTAATGTTTTTTCCTATTGTAGTACTTGCTCTCATTCTACCTTGCTATCCGGAATATAACTACGTCCCTCTCCAACCATGTTATTGTCTGGGGAGTTGTCGAGTGAAGTGGCGTCAAGAATACTAAGCAATAAGAGTAGCTGGGTCGTGATAAAAGTGCTTATAACACTTGTCTTCTTGAATTCAATTTTTCTTGATCTAAATGGAATAACTGTTCTCGGACCGATAACAAATGAATTTATCGTGTTGAAATTAAGTAATCTTTCTGATTGACCTGTAGAAGATTGCCGACATACAACTTAATTAAGCATCGCGCATTAACTTATACAGTGCTGAACACATCTATTAGGCTTTTTGTTGCATGTTTATAAAATCACTAGCTTCTCAACCCGACTAACTTACGCATGAGCTCTATGTGCCGTCCCAAAGGCATCGTTGACGTAGACATCACCAAGTTTTGTTAGACTCTCACTGAAAGCCTTGATTTGGTCAGCAGTGGCTTTTGTCTGTCAAGAAAAAGGATATGAAGTTTGTAATAACGAAGAACAAAGTAATAAGTCGGCAAAATATAAGAAAGCGTAGAATAGACGATAAAGGGTTATAATTGATAAAGGAAACTATCTACAAATGTGTCTTTGAAACAAACAGTAAGAATCAAGCCTCAGTGTGCGCTAATATGTAGTACTAGAAAAACATCTTATGATTTTCAGGTGAATGTCATGATGCAGTTAATAGGTGTCCGACAAACTACACCGGCCACCAATTATTTCACATCAAGTTAGGAAGTGACTAATAAGAAAGTTTTTCTACTCTAAAATACATGCACTGGGATGAAATATACTTGCGAGTCGTAATTTAGGGATCAACAAACACACAGCTAATCTACTGAATTATTACTTTACTACATTAAATTCTGTAGATATTAGTTAACGTTAAGCAGATATACGGTGCCTAGAAGTATCAATAATTGTATTTATTTTCAAGAAGTAGATAATACGTCCATATGATCTACCTAGAAATCTTACGAATCTTGCAGATATCCATAAAATAACTGAATAATCCGATAGTATATTAACATCACATGAAACAGGTAACATTAGATCTGTATCTTGTTCAATACGTTATCACACTAAATCTTATCTTTCTACTTTCACAATATATAACAGATGATTAAATAATATGAGCATTAAATGACGGTGATTCTGTAACTTAAGTACGACCTCTGAGTGTCTCATAGGTGACCCTGAGAACGTCCACCTACTTACTAGGTTCAAATGAGCTATGAATTAGAATGAATTGAGATTTACAACCAGACGCTAGGGTTAGGATAGTAAGGGACTTTGTTACGAACTGACACTAGCTATAATACCAGAATGCTGCCTAGCTGTAACGACGAATGAAGTCCAGGCCCAAATCCAAAATATGTTAACGTAAATCTGATTGATCCGTCTATAAATTATAGTTTCATTGAAATAGCTTTAGAACCAATATAGTGCTCTAACCATTGATAGTCCTAGAAAAAAATCTGGTGACAGTACCAAAACAAAAGATGTTCATACGGAACTCCTAACAATACTTCTAAGAGAATCCTACAAGTTGGTTGCATTCGTACTGAATATTTAATAGTTACAAAAATGGGAGCATTCTAGCTTATTAGCTAGTGTTCGCAGCGGCGACTCATGACACGCTATAGTAATCCGTAAACTTGATAAAAAAAATGAGGAATAGGACTAACTTTTTCGCCGGTTGGTGAGACACCTTTTCCTTCCTCTTCAACGTGAAAGCGTAGATTCTCTAGCAAAAAAACGCTTCCGGGAGCAGGATTGGCACATGCGTTAACTACGTCAGGCCCAACACAATCATTGAGGAACGTAACTTCTTTGCCTAACAACTTTGACACTTCAGGGCACACAGGCTTTAGAGAATACTTATCAACTTTGTGCCCATCTGGCCGACCTAAATGGGACATTAAGACGACACTTTTGGCCCCCTTATCCAAAGCATATTTAATAGTTGGTATGGCAGCTGCTATTCTAAAATGGTACAAAGTAACTATAATTTCCGACTATTACCTTTGAGTGTTAGTGACTTTCCCATCTTTCATAGGGACGTTAAAATCAACTCTATAGAGCATTTGACTCTAATCATCTAAAATCATTCTTACCGAATAAGAACACGTTTTCCTTTAAGGTCAACATCTGAAATACTAAGCTTCGACAAACCCATCACGTACACAAACTGAATATGTCAACGAATCTTCCGAAAAATGTGTCCTACAAATGTAAGTAGAAAAACAAAGCCCTCAGTTCCCAATAAAAACATGCCCACGAATCCGACGTTGGTTCATAGACATAAGATTGTATTGTTAAAAATTCACCCAGTAATTATCTAAACATTTGGACTGTCACCAATCAGTTGGAAGCTGCTGTCTTCTCTCACTAAAGGGATAGTTATTATTGAACAATATTCGTAAGGGAACCCAAGTAAATGAGGAATTCCACTTGAATAGAATTGGAATTTTCAGAGCTCACAGTCTCTACTTGAGTCACATCTTGCGATTGTTACCTACACTTGACTACCCTATCTGATAACCAGTCTTACCTATCATCTGTTATGAAGATGATTCAACTAGATGAATAAATTGGCAGGATCTGAACTCTATTCCCCCTCCCCCACAAAGTGACAATACAAGAATATAAATGCAACATCTAAATGAGCCTATTTGTCTTTAAGCTGGCGAACGGCAAATAAAGTGCCCGCCATTTTACCAGCGAATACGGAGTGATCTAATATTGGCATACCCTTTTCTGAACGATGACCTTGGTACTAACATGTCCTATCTTTTCCTCCCTTCTCGGGCTAATCATTTGAGAGGAAATTCAATGAAAGTCCAAAAACCGAGGTCAAATTGTCTACATCTGGAGTTTCGTTGTGAATTACTGGAATTCTCTACCAGAACACGTAATATCAGCACCTTCTGTCGATATATTCAGGACGAGATTGGGCCTCCACAGTGTAACAAACTGCAAGGATTAAAATAGGTCAATAGACCTCATGTCCTTATTACTGAAGACTGAAAAATATTATTTTACAAGGTCGTGAAGATACGACCAGTACTCTGATTTTACAACCTGCTACCAGTAGCACCTTCTATATGCGAAGCTTTTCCCCGACCAATGGAAATCAGAAGTCAGACGAGAAGAGGTAGGAAAGATATATTTGATACGTTATCAATATATCGAGAAGCGTTTATTCTAAGATGGCTAGTGAACGTAGGAGTAGTGTCCCACGCTGAGTCGAAACGTGATCTGGTACGGATGCATGACCGAAAGCCGAAACCGAAAGTTGAACAAGTCCACTTAAACAACGTGGTCAGTATCCAATGTCGAACACTTAGAAAGCTATTGATTTTGGGGAATTATTTACAGCTACAGTCGGAAGACTGACACGGAAAAAAGCCATGGAAACTAAAGACGTTTATCGGAAATATCTTATCCAGTGGCAGTGAGAGCACAACTGAATAAGAATATGTGACGGGGAGCAGACAGGAATTTCAGTATCCCAATGATAATATTTATCACCTTAGGATTAAAAAACGTGAAGTAGACCTCAGAAACAAAGAAATAGAAATGAATTATGTCATTACTTCATATGGAATAAATACAACACTAAAAGACAAATTAGGCCAAGGCATATACTATTTTTGCACCAATAAGATGATAGCAAGTCAGATAATAATAATACATCAGGAATGCTTAAAAACAAAAAGTAAATTGTACATAGTCATTAACCGTAATGGTCAGTCTTTAAACTCAAATGAAACCTCATGAGTTAAACGTCACCAAGGGATCGCAGTTTGAATTTTTCGATGTGAAGATTGCACAAATATTCAGAATTCGACAACTCCTTTAGATGTAACACCTTTTTATTGGAGTTGTGTAAATATAGTCAAGTAATAAGCCAGAAATCATGTGGTTCGAAGTTATATTTGGGAGGCTATCGATATATCGTGAGACCTTTGGTCTAAGCTGGCTAACAGCTGCAAAGGATGAATAGCACAGCGAACCCCCTCTTCATCTAATGTGGATGTGTAACTAAGTGCCCTCAGCTAGGGTGTGTTGAGGAAAACAACTAAGGTCAACATTGACGTGGAAGACTTGCATAATTAACTGTTTTATGAGTTTATTAACCTCTACAAAGGAATCTCATTCGGTTGTCGGGCGCCTTACAAGTTATACGCCATGACAGCCCTGTTTCCAATGAAAATACGTCTTCTCAGTCAGTCATCCTTGACTTCGCCTTTAGTTGACTCTCATACTTTTCCACAGAAGAAATACAGACTTCAGTATTTCGGAAGTCTAATATAACCACACCGTTTTCATACTGACTGCAGATTTTGTGATTTTTATGATAGGAGGGTAGAATACTTTGAGGGAGAATTTGATTCGTCCTCTTATTCCTTTTTTCCTTAAATTGTAATCGACAATCATAAAATCTTCCGTAAAACTGATTGCGAGTCCAAATATAGTACAGTGAGATATATATAACCATTAATTATCCTGTAGAATAATGGCCTAGTTCGGCATTAGTACACTTATCATTTTTATTTTAATAATAAAATTGTAGTGATGTGACTATCTAATCTATAAGATCTTACGTGAAATTCGTATCATTGTCTATACTGACCCATCCTATCGTGAAAATCATTGATGTGATGTTTGGTACAGATAAATAAAACATTTGTCCCTGAGTTTTAATCAGATATTTTACGTGGAAAGGTATGAGTCACACTGAATGATGACGCCCACAAGGCTGTTATGTTATACCAATCATTTTTCCTGCGTTCACTTCCTGACCCTCTCTTCTTGTTGAATATTTTATGTGAATTCTCTCAGTCAACCTATATTCAGCTTCAAAGATCGTGTGCTTAGGAATCTATATCACTACAGTCCTAAGTGTGTGTTTTAATTTGACAAAGTCGTTTATGATAACAAGAAGTGTATACTAGCAAATTTATTTCCTTAAGCAGTATTTGTGCACATTCACCATCTGAAATAGGGCGATAACTAACCACCAGCAATGCATAAGCCGTAATTAATCTTTAAATAATGTTTATTTTGTGTTAAGATGAACAAGAACTCAACCTAAAAAGGAACAATAAAAGTCTTCTGAAGACTAAATAATTGACATCGAATGTTAGTGTCCAGATAAGTGAAATTACTAAATGGTTTCCGTACGTTTTATTTAGGTACTTAGTTTAGAACAAATAGAAATAAAAATACCATTTTAGCTGCCTAAATGAGGGCCAATACTGCTTTATGTTCAATCATGCCGGTCATATTGGTCAACACATCGATTTGCTTCAGCGTTGGCTGTCAAGTACGTAAAGTGGCATCACTTAGGTAAGAAACTGGATCTACTGACCTAAGTACTGTGAACTTGTGAATACTTCACGTATATTACCAAAAACATGGGCGAATAAATGCTGTCATATACTTAGATCCTATCCCATTTTAGTTTACTTGACGATTTGCTGAGTGCACGAGAAAAGCGTCGGTTCGTTATTGCTGCTACATAAAGATACAGCCTGATATAGTTTTGAAGATAAATTATGTTTCCCGAATTTATCACGCATTCACTAAAGCTCAAATGCTGAATATTATTACACTAGTGGATGGATACATCATCTGCACATCGTGAGCAAAATGAAAGTTGAAGAACAACAAAAGAGTAAGCTTGGAACTACAGACAGATTGTGTGAGGAAAATGAAGAGACATAAAATGTCTAGTTTATACAATAACTGAAATCAAGTGGGAAAGAATCGCTACTATTGTTCCGTAAATGTTTGCCAAAATGGAATAAGAAAATTAGACCCAAAACGTTCTAAAATTAATAATTGGAGGAACCGAAATTTCACGAGCTCCAATAACACCTTCACTGAATAGGAGTATGACTTAGGTAATCATAAGTAAGCAAGAAATCTGACAGAAGGAAAAACGTCATCTAGAATTTGGAAGCCATAAAATAATACCATTAGAAGCATGTCTGTACAAAACCTAAGAGGGAAATGCTAAGTAAGTTGTGATAATTGTGCAACTAATGAAGATGGAAAATTAATGTGAGTCATGTCTTGGCCAACGATATTGACGCCAATCTCTTTCTTTCACTTATCCATGACAGACTGTATTACATGGACGGTCAATAGTTAAACCCAAATGTCAACTGACAAAGAATGATGTAAAAGTTTGGTTTCGTCCTGTAGTCGTTAGAAAACTTGCTGAAACAGATATCAAATCCGAACAGAAGGATCAAATGAGATTGCTAAGATCTGTTCACTTGCCTAATCTGAAAAACTGGAGTATCTGCCAATGTTTTTTCATAAATGTGTTTGGCTAATCTCCAGTAGTAAACTCGCAAAAATCTTTGTTCTGTCATATGACAGTGAAACTTAAAACGTTTACACAAATACCTAGGTTCCTACAAGGTGACCGACTCCCACTGGATATGGAAGCCCGTTAAGTGAATGATCCTTCCATTCTATCCACAATCATTCAAATAAATTTTATTCAAGTACAGGGGTAGCGCTTTCCTCCAAAGAGATTTTTCCGACTAAGCACATAAGTCCAAATTGCAGTCATAAATAAAGTACTGACATCTGAGATAAGTAGTGTGAATAATATGAAATCCTTCAGAGTTAGCAAGCGAGTCATAAAACACTCGACTGGCACTAATGGATTGTAAAGTGTCAGTGAGCCCTATTCTAACCACCGAAGAGGCGTGACTTGTGTTAAAAGATCCACCAAACCTCGTCAACGTCAGTCAGCTAGAATCAGTTGGCACACGACTGACTTTTCGATACGGCGGTAATCGCACTCTATTTCTTCTATTCTTACTAACAAACTTCTGTAGTAACGTCTATATACAATCATAAAAGTAGCATGGTGCCTATATACGACGAAAGAGTAGGCCACTCTAGGTATTGTGGGTTGTGATGTTGATGTAAGCTACCACACCATTCCCGTACAACTCCAGTAGTCCCCGACCATCTGCATTGGTGATCGATAAGGATGTTCAACCTAGAGTATTCCATGCCTTACGAAGTCCAGACATCTGTCCTGAGAAAAACACGAATACAAACCCGATAGAACCGAATCGGGCAACACGACTACTCAAGAAACTTCCAATGCATCGACCCAAACACAATGATGGTCACGAGAAAATCTTACTTGATTCCATGTAGAAGTAAAGAAGCATGAAAATCGCAAGACAGCTATTAAGGGTAAGAGTGTTTTATGTCGGGTCGTGCTATAATCCTCAAACGGATATAACCAATCAAGGACTAAAAATTAGTGAATGCCTGATATGGACAGTTTACATATACATCACAACCTTTCAAAAATTCAAACCTTACTGCTTCGACTTCATCCTTTCATCTTATATATATTCTTCGAGATTGCCAGTCGGTACCTGTCTTCGGTCAGGATATCTGTCCACTTATCTATATTATTTCAAAACTTATGACGAAAGCTAGGGAATAGAGTATAATGTTTTTCCTCCAAACGTAGCCAGTAGTGACTACACAATATATAATTATAAAATCAGACCATAGTAGACAGAAGTTCCGACTGACGAGGCTGTAACATTACAGAATCAAACCCCATAAAATCACATACTTATCGTAAAGGCCTGGTTACGGTATAACTAATCGTGACCATCAAAAGTCATTGAAACTGTTGTCTGAATGAAACCACTTGACACAAAACAGAGAAGAATTGCACAAAATTGAAGAGCAGTCCAGGCACTCCGGACTGTCCTGGTGATGCTGCTGCGAGTTTGGCGTTGAATAGACAGTGTGCCAATTCTAAACACCCAGAAATACAAAAAAACGAAAAGTACCTACGGATCACTATTGAGGAGTGCCTAAAGAATGTGATAGTATGAAATGCGTCTAAACAGTATGATTAAGGGGGCATAATATTACTTAGGCAGATCTACTACAAAAACGGGTTCCTAAATTAAAGTAACTGTTTTTTCATAAACCCAAACATTTTACTCAGTTCACTGCAGAGTAACTTATGACCTTAAATGCCCTGGTATGGCCGACGGCGGAGAAAGTCCACTCCCCCTCTCGCAATGCTTACATGGCCATGTGCATACAACCACGACCACAAAGGTCCTCCTCACTGCCTTCTCGCGGCAGGGGTTTTGCTCACAAAGCTGAGGAGACGAAAAGCGAATGTCCGACTCTTTAACCGGGTTGGTAGATACGGAGTATCCACCTAAGGGAGTTGGAAAACCCCGATTCTGAATCAGTGGTGCACATAGGCTTCAGGATCCTAAGGAGACAGAAGGCGTGTGAACCTACTGTTGTTCACCAGATACCATGGGACTGCGTTTCCTTACATTCCTCCACCGTCTTGTGGATTAGACCTTCAAGTCGAAGGCTCCGCGTGTGGCCTCCTAAGTAAACCACCCGCTTCGGTTTGGGCACTCGGGCAGTATCCCAGCCCCCACACAAACCGAATGACTTATGTGGCGCACATTTACCTGGTGCCTCCTTGTACCAATGTCTATGTATTTAAATAAATAAAGAATGGGTTACGCTTAAATTGGTCGTTACTAAGATTAAAATACATTTTTGGAAAGCACCTACAGTTTAGTAACTACAAGTGATCTTCGATATTCTTGCAATAAAGCTTTATACTGCTATAGCTTACAGGTTTTACGTAGCGTTGATGCGTCCCATTGGTTATGTATAATATTCGGGAACGTTTCGAAATATACACCGTTCGATTCCTCAGTGCTGATTAATAACATGATGTTAGTCATTGCCACGACGCACATTAGTGTCTGATGAAACTATCTCAATGAACTCTAAAATATGAATACTCAGTAAGTACTGACTTTCCTTTTAATAAATTCTCCTTAATTCAAAACAGCTCTTAAGAAAAAAAGTACTTATATTACAATAACTATTCGAATAGAAAAGAATATCACAAAACAGAGCATCTTTGGAAAACAATCACATAAGAAAATCAGAAGGGGTTTTGGTGGAGATTTAGTATTTTCATAGTTGAAAGCGTGAGTTAATTGAAGCTAGACCACTATGGAAAACTTGGAAGAACTGGACGGCCGTTTTTGTTCTTTTTTGGGCTCCTCCAGGGGTTTCAGGTTTTCTCTGTGGGGTGGGGTCT
>NC_031497.1:23867582-23894928 GCF_000237925.1 Schistosoma mansoni | reverse complement strand
TGAGTTAAGTTGATTTTCACTGGCTGGGTTATATTCTAATCAGGCAATTGTAGTTCTAATGTATTTACCAATTAGTTTGTTAAATAAACACATAAATACTAAGTATATAAAAATGGAATATGTTTGTAAACTGAACAATGAGTGTTTTTGATATCGCATCCTACTTATTCTGATATGCTTGATGCTAATTACGATTTTCTCAGTAAACGAATGAAGGTCAATGACACAGTGACACGATAGGCCACGCTAACTAGAGGAAGAAGTCCAAGACGAAATAGGGGAAAATATATTCCGTAAGCAGCCGAAGTACAAGAAATCAAACGTACTTATATAATACAAAGTTGTCCTTGAGAAGCACTACAAAATAACACATTAAAAAGGTACAACAGACCAATAGTGTTTAAGATATTTCCAAATGGGAAATACGACCCGAAGGTGAAAGGAGCGCGCTTTTGGCGCGAAAACAAGGAAATTCAAATTTTCAAAATAAAATTATAAAAATAAGTCAGTTACTAAGCAAATTCTGGGGATTTAACATCCCTAACATATTCTACCTTCTATATCACAAAAACCTTGTAATAGTGTTACATAAAACTATGTCATATACACCGACATGTTTTGAATTACCCAGTTAATCAAATATAATTTATAATCATATGACTATTGGAGTTAAGTTAAAAGTCTTTTAAATTAATATTATAAATTTCAAAATGTTTTTAGATGGAATAAATTACCAAACCTCCAAGAACTAGATAAATAAATAAAAAAAGTAATAAAGATTGTATGGATAGAAAAATTCCATATACATTTCAGTTTTGATCATTTGTGTGAATTAGCATTTTTTAAAAAAAATCGAATTGTTGAGGTGTTCACCAATAATCATCAGTAACCATAATGACCGAGTTTATAGTTACTTATTATTTATTTGAACACATAAATATTGGTACAAAGGGGTACAGAATACATATGCGCCACACAAGTCACTTGATTTGTGTGTGAGCTGTGATACTGCCCCAGTGCCCAAATCGAAGCAAGAGTTTACAGTTGATAATGTATACTGATAAAAATATTTCGAAAAGAAACTGGATTAAAGCAAAGGTAACTTTAACAAAAGTTCAGGACAAGTAATCCCATCTGGTTAATTGTTTATCATCAATTTTTCACTGGTTTTCATCTTAGATTACAAACTATGCGAGATAAAATAACTAATCAATGATTCAAAAAACCTTTTTGAAACAAGGTAACTAATTATCAAATAAAGTTGTGTAAGGATTTGTAATTTTGCTTTTCTGATATTTAGCATTGCCATTGACCATTCTCTGTTATCGATTTTACTGGTACTCAAATACTGCATAAACCATATTATACACAAGTTTATCACATATATATGAATCTATTAAACAATGAATTCAGCTTTAAATTGTTAACGAATTACAAGAACAATCAATAAAGCCATGTATAATGGTAACCCTTACTATTTAATGAATAAAATTTCTACTCTTTATAATGAGAGTATTTTACTAAGTATTATAATATGAGTTTATATTATCTACAGGCCCCTAAATGCTCTGGTATGGCCGAGAGTGGGGAGAGTCCGCTCTCCCTCTCCAAATGCTCTCATATGGCCACGCGAATATATAGCCTCTGCCACACAAGTCCTACTCACTGCCTTCTCGCACCAGGGGTGTTGTTTACGAAATTGAGAGGACGAAAAGAGAATGTCCGGTCCTTTAATCGGGTTGGTGAATACGGATATTCCACCTAAAGAAGTTAGAAAACCCTTATTGCAAACCAATGGTACACATGGGCTCCAGTATCCTGAAGGAACAAATGACGTATGAATCAATTGTTGGTGACCGGCTACCATGGGACTGCATTTCCTTACGATACTCCACTGTCTTGTGGATCAGATCTTTATGTCAAAGGCTCCGGGTGTGGCCCCCTAAGAAAACCACCTGTTCCAGTTTGGGCACCTAGGCAGTATCACAGCGCTCACACAAATCAAATGAGATTTGTGCGGCGCATATGTATCTGGTGCTTCCTTGTACCAATATTTATGTGTTTAAATAATAATAATAATGCTAAAATGATAAACAAGCCTATTGTTTAGGTGGTTGGAGGCAATTGATAGGAAATCCTTATAAACACAAGTGTTTTACTGGTTGATACTCGTCAGCAACGCGCACTTGCAGTAGACAATCAATATCAAATGCTCACGAAATTTATTCAACCGGACAGAAATCTAAAAATAGTGAGATCTCAGGCAAATAAATAGTATATTAAATGAATTTTGTATTATGTGGAAACTACCTGTGTTTTCATTCTTTCCTGAACGTAATGCAGCTAATTGTCGGAAAACCAAATCCTGTAAATACTGGAGTATTAACATGTGTACAGTAAATAAACCAATAACTAAATATGATCGTTCAGCTGAAAGATAAATGATTGTTAAATGATACAATTAATGAAGGTACATAAATAAAACGTTATGGTGAATCTATAGATAAAGATTGTACTAGAGCTGAGCGACATTCACTGTGTGGATGCTCTACGTAAAATCTGGTGAACTATGAAGATATATGTGGGGGAAATAGAATTCACAGCCAAAAACGAGACGGTTAAAATTCGAATATGTAAACCATTAAGTTGAAACTCCACAAACATGTAAAAACACCCACTCAAGTTTTGGAGACACTCCGAGAAGATATACTGAACGTGATACGTTGAATCAATTTCATAGACATAGGGTATGGTAAGTGGAAGATGCTGACGAGCACACACTATTGATTAAGATTTATTCACAGTTGACTGATCATTGGGTGGTGATCAACGTCATGTATGTCAGGTTCTTCTTAGTGCAGATCGAATGCTATCGATCAAGTTGCAATGTGGCCACCAGTCTGGGTGACTCGATATTGCATGCACTATATTGGGATAAGATGGTGATTGGAGGTAGTCAGGGTTTCCTGATGACTTAGATTAATTGTCTAAGAAAATGGAGATATGCTACTGGTTGAAAATCTGACCTTATTTTCTAAGGGAAAAAGATATATATTTAGGAGTGTCATGTACATATATGTTCGACTCGGTTACCGAATGAAAGCTTCCTAATTAATCTTGGTTCTTTCACTCAAGTAGTTGGTTTAGGTATCCGTATGGTAACAGACTCAAACGATGGAAGATCATGATAAAACGTGAATTCCAATTTGTGCTATAAGCTATGTGAAAATGTCACATAGAGACAAGACGGTATATATTTTAATTTTATAATTTGAATACATACTAATTTATACAGCACGTGTGACAAATCGTCAAGATTGGACATCAAGTGCCTATGATACTGATATCGTGATCAACTAAAAGATTAACAACCATCTATGAAGTTAGAACTCCATCCTACCGAAAACGAGGTGGTGCGACCGGAGCTTTATTCCCAGTATTAGGTTTTAAGAACCAGTTCTAAGCAACATGTTTACTGCTAGTTGATTCTTTGTCGAAAACAAGTTTTGTGCTCTAAGAAATTCTTGTTTCAAGAGGCCTTTATGTTGATACAACTATTGCAAAAATTCATGCTCTCTAGGAATAAAAGCTTGCTGAAAGACATTGGAGAGAATCCATACAATTAGACTGAATACATTAATTATCTCTATTGCAGATTAACTCCATTACTTTTACAATAAATTATATTAAACATACTAATCCTAACATCTGCTATATGTTGTTTTATGTGGTAACTGAACAATGAAGTATCATGTAGTGCAAATTAATTAACTGGTATCCAACTCTCATAGTACAGTTACAAAACTCAAATAATAAAATCTTGCGAATTGAACTTTTCCTGAATCCCTAAGATAACACGTACAACAATATTGAGCAATAAAAACAGTGGTGAATAGGGTCTATCTCATTGTTTACAAGAATCTAATATTTGACTAGACAATAATTACAGATAAAAAAAAGATAATCAGAATATCATTGGAACCAATACAACACTTATTAGCTTTATTAAATAACTTGGTGTAGCTCATTAACCAGATTGTGATAAGTGTACTCAGATTTCAGTACCACTTTCTATCTCAAGATTAGTGATACATTATTGACAGTTCATATAGAAATAGATGAAACGTAGTTCGAATCTGTGATTCAATAATTAAAAGTTAATTAAGCTAATCACTAAATTGTATTTATATTTAACGCCTACTAACTACTATCTGGTGACTGCCAAAATCAACTAGATTATTATAAAATTCGTATATTATTATACGGTGCTATATACAGACTGTGAGAATAAGAAAGCAATTATTAAAAATAAAAACTGATCATAGAATAGACTGAAGTTCAGATAATAAAATGAATAAACATTGATGAACACTGGCAGTCAGTCAGTCAATCACAACGTAGAACTTCGTACGTACGTACATCAGTTCGAGTTGCCATACTACATTAGCAGAGAGATACAGTTGTCGATTCAAATCACATAGTGGTAGAAGTAGTAAGAGTATAAGCAGTAATCGGAAAGATTAGGGTTTAAAGATGTTATTCAAGGAGTATATTACAGTGAAATAAATTTGGAAAGAGAAAAAGGATAGGGACATGAAGAATTCAGAAGATTAGAATTTGGTAGAACACAAAGAGTGGATGCACCTTCGCCAGTGCGAATGATTTTGAGCCATGTCATTTAAGGTCTCTAACCATTGATTGCTATCATCTCGCGAATCCCAAACGGGTAGTCTACACCTACCAGCATGGCTCAGTCCACTTGTCAGTGACTTCATGGATTTGTGCCACGTTTTGATCTGGCTGCCCCTAGCCTTCTTCCAACCTACTCCTACACCATAAAACATTGCACGTAACACTGGCAGTACGTATAGTAAACCATACATGCTTGTCATTATCACGTTAGACAGTTTGATGATGGTTCGAAATAACGTGAGATCTGATACAGTCTTACGTTCAGTCAGTCAGCTGCAACGTAGGACCAGGCACATATATGCATCGGTCCGAGTTGCCATACCTCATTAGCACAACAACATGAACACCGATATCATAGAAGTAGTTAATTTAGTGGTGGTAGTATATAAAGAAAGGTTATATGTAAGGATATAGTATAGGAAGTAAAAAAGTTATGAAGCAATTTTAATCTCAAGGTTTAAAGGAAGATAAAGAGTGTATACAACTACGCCATTGTGATAGATTCTGAGAGATGTCACCCAGAGTCTTACGTTACTGTACAACACACCAGTACAAGCAGAAAGAAAATGAAATATTGAGTATGAATAACTGGAATTTACTAAAGAGTAACAAAGGATAATAAAATTGTTAACTAGAGATAAAAATTAATAATACATAGTTAAACATACAAAGTTCATAACGGTATTGTTGTGTGCTAGGTTCAAAGAGAATTGTTTGCTATATGCATGCAAGTTCACCCCGTTACTGTTCCCATTTGGCCCCCAAATGCCATGGTACGGCGGAGAGTGGGGAGGATCCGCTCTCCCTCTCCAAATGCTCTCATATGACCACGCGCATATAGCCTCTGCCATACAAGTCCTACTCACTGCCTTCTATTACTACGGGTACTGTTTACGAAATTGAGAGGACGAAAAGCGAATGTCCGGCACTTTAACCGGTTTGGTGGACACAGAATGTCCACCTAGAGGAGTTGGAAAACCCTGATTCAAAACCAATGGTGCACATGGGCTCCAGTATCCTGAAGGAACAAATGGCGTATGAATCAGTCATTGGTCACGGGCTACCATGGGACTGCATCTCCTCACGATGCTCCACTGCCTTGTGGATCAAACCTTTAGGTCAAAGTCTCCGGGTGTGGGCCCCTAAGAAAACCATCTGCTTCAGTTTGGGCACCTGGACAGTATCACAGCCCTCACACAAATCAAAGATTTGTGTGGTGCATATGTATCTGGTGCTCCTTTGTACCAATATTTATGTGTTTAAATAAATAAAATAAAATGAAAACATACAAAGTTTACAAAATAACAATTTTTAATTACCTGCATTACTTTGAGAAAGCAAAATTGAAATAGGAGTGATCAAGTAGAATCCATTACCCATCAAAAAGTGCATAAAACTCATTTGAGAATTACTGAATATGGAAACATATTCGCACTCATACAGTCGACGTGAAACATGTACCAAATACATGATTAAAACAGAAATTATGGTTTTGTTGAGTACTGAAGCTAGAAAAAAAAAGACTTTTAAAGTTATATAAATTCAGAAAAATTTAGAATAGAAAGTTACCTTAATGAATAACCATGTCCATACTAGTGATTAGATCTGAGAAGGGTTTCTCGAAGTCCAAATAAGGAACTATAACCGGTAGAGCTAAACAAGTCAAGGGTGAGACAGTAACTTATAAATGGGATTGGCACTATAACCCAAACTGATCGCAGCTCAAACCGTGAGCTTAATTCAGGTTAACTGCTCTAAAGATACCACTTTGAGTGGAGTTGAGAATGCACACAACTGAAGAGTCATGAAACAGATTTCCAATGGTTTTCAACTATACCTCAACTGAAATCAATTTACGACAAAAAATGATTTCTAAATTAATCAGATTACTCAACAAGCCTGATATATTTGTAATATTGACGACAAATTGTAACTATAACAGCTCCATTCTCTCTAAGTTCCAACCAGACGAAAGTAAGACTTATTAAGTGGAGAACAAAGAAGATTGATTTACATTCGAGTTTATCCAGTTATTTATCAAACATATTTAGTGATAATTAGTTACAGAATTTCACAATTGATTGGTCACTGGGTGGTGATCAATGTCATGCGTGTCATGTCCTTCTTAATGCTGATCGAATGCTATCGATCGAATCCGCCAGGGAGCATCAGTTCCCTCAAGATTACAGGTACACCTTGCTGACGAGTGCCAAGTAGCACGAAACCCGGGTCCATTGTTTCCTGTTGACCACCTCCAACCACCATCTTACCTCAAGGTATAGAATTTGCCAAACTAAACAAGGATCAAAAGCCAAACTGAATTTGTTAATACAATGAAAGTAAACTGAACGAAAACCATACACAAGTAATTAATATTTTCATCCTTCCGGATTCAATAATTAAAGGAAGTACATATATTTGACATTTTAACCAAACTAATTTTTATCTTTCGTCATTTAAACGTAACGAGACATGGATAAATTACAATTGAACGGGATGCATTAACGGAAACATATTTTTATTAGTTAGGACTAAAACATAGTTTATCTTGCTACACCATGTTAGTAATGCAGAGGTTCGGCATCATGTGTTCGGGCGCAGAGACGATAATTCAATTGGTGTCACCATCTTGAAACACCGACTTCGGTGGCTTGGACACGTTCTACGAATGTCATCCCAGAGAACTCCACGTCGTGCATTATTTGTCGACTCTGGGACTGGTTGGAAAAAGCGGAGAGGTGGTCAGTGTATGACATGGTGTCGTGGTATGAAAGAAAGCTGCATAGGGCTAGCTTCTGTTGGCCCTTCACGACTCCCTGGCTGGGGTCTGAGAGACGGTGCAACACAGTGGCTAGAGACGTTATCAGATATGGCTCAGAATAGAAGCCAGTGGCGAGCCTGCTGTAACCTTCTTTTACTTTCTTCATAAAGAGTGGTTCTAACTTTCTTAACTGAGTCTTCCGGTTGTATACTTCAGTCCCCCTCTTTTTCACCCTTTATCTTCCTATTTTCATTGTTTTGTGTGGCGCATATGTATCTGGTGCCCTTTTGTACCAATATGTATGTGTTTAAATAAAATAAATAAAATCTTGCTACATGATAATATAAAGAACTGTTGTATAATGACAAAAAGTAAATAGTAGAGTCTACATGAAGTAAACTTAAATTTCGCAATAATACTGTGCTTTACTATCCATTTATTGTACCTAAACTCAGAGTAGTCAGTTCAATAACATGAAAAATTTTATTTGGTTGCATACTTACAAAATAATTATGATCAGAATGGTGTTAATGGAGATTGTAGTGATTTTAAAAGTTGAATTCATGATTTGATGTAAGCTAGACCACCATTGAAAACCTGGAAGCACTAGAAGGCCGTTTCGTCATAGTATGAGGTTCCTCAGCAGTGAGCATCTACAACCCTGCACTTAGTACCCGAACCTAGGACCTTCGATCTTGCGCATGAATGCTTAATCACTAGGCCACTGAGCCGGCATGCAACGGTGTTAATGATAGGTATCTACCTCAGATAATAGATGAATGGTTGCACAACCATCCATGGGTCGATTGAAATTAGACATTAAAACCGTTGGATGCTGGCTCAGTGGTCTAGTGGTTAAGCGTTCACGCGTGAGACCGAAGATTCTAGGTTCGAGTGGTAAGTGAGGGGTTGTGGATGGGAACTGCTGAGGAGTCGCATACTGGGACGAAACGGCTATGCAGTGCATCCAGGTTTTCAATGGTGGTCTAGCTTACATCGAATCATGAATTCAACTACAAAATAATTGTGGTATACAATACAGGAATTGGATAATAAGAATGCTGCAATAGTGACAAAATATAAGGGTATGAAAAGCAATGTTAAATCTACTTACATAGCATAAATAATTCAACCAGTAGGACACATAATGTGGAGAATACACCAGTTATGTAAAAATATTTAAACCATCTGTAAACAAAGATTTAATACAATTGCTTATAAATACGGATACAATTAATTTATTGACCGGAGAAATTAAGTTTTGATAAACTGTTTAACTTAACAATCAGCAAATAAAGATAACGGATAGTGACAATGATATATTATGAATTGATTAATGCTACCAAACGTTAATTAATGGATTTAGAATTAATATATGTGATCGAAACGCGACTATAGCAAAATATGAAGTTCTCAGTCTCAACATCGCATAGGTCACAAGCTACGATGAAAACAAATTAATCTACAGATTTGGGTGATATTACCTTACAATGAGACCTATCTTAGAGGTAATCATCTTTCTTCATGAATATCAAATGGTAAAGAAAGACTACTGGGATGCTATAACTTTGTAAAATGGCGAATTAGAAAAAATTGGATAACACTATTTGAAGTTTCAACTCAGAACTACTTATTTAAACAACGCAAGATCTCAATCAGTCATTCGTAAGCGACATACAACCTGGTACTTATGAGTATTTGTCCACGCTGCCACACCACCTCAGTACAACGAGACGCTAGAGTAGTAGGAGTAGCAACAGTATTGGCGGTAGTCGAAAAGAAAAGGAATAAATGATATAATTCAAGAAAAAGTCTTTAGAGTCGAAAAAAAGTTTTAAGATAACATACAAAACTTGGGATCTAAGCGAAGACAAAGAGTGAATAAATTCCCACCATTCCAGACGATTAAGAGTCGCGTAGAAACCAATCACGTAGGTTAAACCTACCTGCACGACTCAGTTTATTAGTTAATGACTTGAAGAGTTCATGGAACGTTTGATTTGAGAGCACCTGGCTTTTTTCCAACCTACTCCCACATCAATGAAAATTGGGTGTCCAGATAGTCGGTAGATGAGCATTTCCTTACTACCTCAGCCAATGAAGATTCATCATCTTATTAATCAATCTGACAACCTTATTTGATATCCGGCATCTAACCTCAGTATTGCTAACTGAGTGGTCCACATATTGAAGTACGTTGGTCTACTCGGGCTTACCGCGAGTTTAACAATAAACGTAGATTTTTACGTAGAAAAATTCTGCAAAGTTTGCATAAGTATTAAGAAGCCTGGTGTTTGAAAAGTGTTAACGAGTTAAAAGCAATAAGCCGCATCTGGTAACTGTCAGAAGCCCTTCCAACACACCCAAGACACTAACACCAGGAGGCCTGGTGTGAGTGAGGCAACGTGTGAAGCTTACGGAACGCCAATGAAAAATATACTGAAGGATAGACAGAGTTCTACGAAAAACAGTTCAGCCGGTGATCATTGATCACATAACAACGTGCAAGTTCGCAAGGAACTCAAATTCCTGAAGCCCCATAAATCACCAGACCCAGATAACATAAACTTAGTTCCTTTTAAAGAGGATAGAGAACCTCTGGCTAAGGAACTGACTACGTTGTTAAGAAAAGTCTGGGGATTAAAGTGTTCTAACATCTTGGAATGAGACAACAGTCGTCGGACTCAATTAATGGGGGATAAGACTACTTCCGGCAGTGTCTGAACTACTGGCCTCCGTCATGCTTCAGAATATCCAAAACCAGACTGGTTTTTGTTTTCGTCGTGAGTGTATCGATCATATCTTTACCCTCCCCCCACAAGATTTAATAGCACCGCCATACTTACTGCAGGCCAACTATCGCTGTTTCTTGATATCATGGCTACCTTCGACTCGTTGCACAGGACTGCACTCCAGGATAGTCTGTTGAAAGATGTACCTGAGAAGTTTATTATAATCTTGAGGGCTCTCTATACAAACAACTCAAACAGATTGAGGGAATACAACCACCTCTCTCTATTGCTTTAATCAAGCAATGGGGTTAGGTGAGGTTACTCATTCTCACTATTCCTCATCAACTTTGCCATTGATGATATTCAGGGAACAGCTCTGATGAATGTATGTAATGGTGGTGTGGATCTGTTGCCTAGAGAAAGACTTCTTGGCCTTGAGTATGTGGATGATATTGTCTTAATGTGCGGTGATACCCAAGCCATGCAATCCATATTTAATCAGTTGATAATTGATGTCCGTAGGTATAGCATGTGCTTTGCACCTTCAAAGTAATCTTACAAGATTGGCAGGACCTTGAACCTGCACCCACTTTTGGTGGTGGGCAGTTAGAAGTGGTCGTGAGGTTCGTGTATTTAGGTAGTTGTATAAGTGATGGTGGTGACGTGAGTGATAGGATCAACTTACGCATAGTGAAAGCCAGAGGGGCTTATGTCAATCTGGACTATCTTTGGTGCCTTCATGATGTTATTCTGTCTATCAAAAGTCAGATTTAAAAAAGCATCGGTAAGACCAGTTGTGCTATATGCTAGTGAAACCTAGCCTCTGTGATGTGAGGATGTTAAGCAACTCTCTGTGTTCGATTATCGTTTTCTATGAAGAACTGCAACCATTCAAGTAATTATGAGGTTCGGCAACGTGTTCGGGCATAGTGACGATAGTTTACTTAGTATCATCATCTTGAAACACTGAGGTTGGTTGATTGGAAATGTAATATGAATTTCGTCCCAGCGACTTCCACGTCTTTCGTTAATTGTTAAGGCTGAGACCGGTTAGAAAAAATGGAGGCGGTCAGTTCATAGCACAGTTTCGATGTATGAAAAAAAGTTTCACAGTGCTGTAATTTGTCGGTTCTCCACAACTCTGTGGTTGTGGTCCAAGAAATGACGCAACTTAGTGGCTTGAGACGTTACCAGATATGGTCCAAAATTGAAGCCAGTAACAGTCCTGCCTTTTTTGGAAGTGAAAGGAACTTCTCTAACCGAAAGGATTTTTTTGGTTTCATTTTTCTTAACTGAACTACCAAGTGGCAAGAAACCTAGGTCCAGGGTTTACTGTCAATTATCATCTTACATCTCAACACAATGCATGAGATCTTGATTTACTTGGATTAGTGGCCAGATTACAATTTTATAAGCACTAAAAAGGAATTAAGATGAATTACACTGGTCACTACTCAGTGACCAATCAATTGTGGATTGCTACTCCCTTTACATACTGTTTTCGTCCACTTATTTTTATTGTTGTTGTTTTTGCTTGTACTCACCCTCCTTTCTTTATTTCTTCACAATTTCTTATCATTTGTATGGCGCTTATATATTTTAATACCCATTTGTACCAAGATTTATACGTTTAAATAAACAATTAATAGGTAGATTACATTACCAGGAACAAATTCTCACTCAAGTAACATTGATCAAACGACAATGTCACGGATTTGTAAATGTCAGTATACACTGAAACTACTGGAGGAGAACAAAGGACAATTTCTTGGGAGTTATGAAATGGTAATAGTTTATTTTTTGTTTACTGATGAAGACCAAGTACATCTAAAGTGAAGTAATCCACTAGATTGTGAAGATGATTATCTAGAAAATTGTATGCAGCAAGTGTTACGGAAATGATATAAAACCTGTTATGATAGTGGGTCGACCTTACTAACTATACTTTTCAAGAGCTGTTGAGAAGAGTAATGGAAACGAATCAAAAGCCTAAGAACAAGGACTATAAGCTGTAGGGAGAAACTAAATAGGTGTACTTTAACTGATTTTCAGACATTTTGTCCACGTATTTGGATTTCCGGTTTTCTAAAATCTTGTGCATCGTAGCTAAGTGGCTCAAACCATCCTGATGGGATGATGTCACTTTTTGATAAGACTACGTTGCTGTTTTTCGCCACTTGATTAGTAATCCAATTACCATTGGAAGTACAACTAAGTAGTTGTATGATGTGTACAATATAACCAAGCCGTCAATAAATACTAGTTTAACTTGCTAGTCAACCGAGATTTTTTATGATAATAAGATACGTTTGTAATATTCCAATGAGTTGGGAATTGAATTTCTGATATACATTACCATGAACAATACACCCAATTATCAGCTTATTTGAAACTATTAAGTCAAATCTTAATAATGAGTTTTTCAAAAAAGTCCGTAGTAAGGGTATTCTCTTCCTCCGTATGTATAGGTTGGCATAATAACCCTATGTAAAAAACGACTAAGTTAAAGAATTTATCCAATCTTTGAAATTTTTTGTGTGAATGAGGATAAATATTCAAGAAATATTAATTTGTAAAAGAGTTACGGTTATAGGTTTGTATAGGACACTTGACGGTGGTTTATGGGAAACAATAGAAACTAATTCTGAAGTGTAGTTAACTGGGACAAGACACAGTACTTTAGACTTACCTTTTAGGAACTCTTAGATACTCCAAATATTCACAACACTGAGGGTTTGACTTTCCGAACAGGAGAAAATGTTGCACAAACAGTGGAGAATATGAGCCATAAAAGTGGTAGCAAATTCCGAACAGTACACCAGCTATCCCAAGACCACTAAATATTCTTGGAAGTGGTGATAAAAGGTTTACAAATATTGTGTCCTAAAGAATTAAAACATGTAGTATCCTTATAATAACTGATGAACTACATAAATCTTGGGTATAATTATTTTTCATACGCAAGAGGAATCTTGTTTACAAATGGCGTCAGTCCACAAAACCTTGAACAACCATAAGCTTTTGTTGAAAATAATGTCAGATTTATCCTGCCATTATATACATGGTTTAAGTACTGAAGTGAGGATATGCCTGAAATACAATTTTCAGAAGAATAAGAGGGTGTAAGCTGAAGTAATTGCTCAAGAAATCATGCTTCGAAATTTAAAGGCTAAATAAATACCTAGTCAAAATGTGTATGTCAATCATTCAAAGCTAAAAGTAGTGCTTACAATTTACCTGAAAATCCAAAGTATCTCAAAATCGAAGGAAATTGACAGCAAATCCGTTAATGAAGACCTATCCAATAAACTCAGAAGTATATGTGAGTTTTGCAATACCTTATTATTTATTTGACGGAGTAAAAGTCAACATAGCACGTCCTGAGACGTATCTCATACTGGGGTCATATGGCGCAAATACGATAAACAGGTGCAAGAGATCAAGAACCCGTAACTTATGCTGATTTATTACATTACTTACTTAAGCCTGCTACTCCCAAAGGAGCATAGGCCACTGACCAGCATTCTACAACCCACTCTGTCCTGCGCCTTCCTTCCTAGTTCTATCCAACTTTTGTTCATTCTTCTCATGTCTATCTCTATTTCTTGGTGTAATGTGTTCTTCAGTCTTCCTCATCTTTTTTGGCCTTCAGGGTTACAAATGAGGGCTTGTCTTGTAACACAGTTGGGTGCTTTCCTCAATGTGTATCCTATCCACTTTCAGCGCTTCTACCTAATTTCTTCCGCTGGAATCTGGTTTGTTCTCTCCCACAGTAGCTCGTTGCTGATAGTGTCTGGCCAACGGATCCGAAGTATTTTGCGTAGACGACTGTGAATAAGCACTTGTATCTTCTGGATGGTGGCTTTCGTAGTTCTCCAAGTTTGCGCCACACACAATAGAGCTATCTTGAAATTTGCACTGAAAATTTTCACTTTCATGTTGGTTGGCAATTCTTTTGAGTTTCAGATGTTCTTCAGTTATAAATATGCTGCCCTTGCTTTGCCGATCCACGTCTTCACATCTGCATCAGATCCACCATGTTTATTAATGATGATGCGCAGATATGTAAGTCTTTACATCCTCCAAAGCATCTCCTTCAAGTGTGATTCCATTGGTGCATGTTGTGTTGTGTCGGAGAGTCTTGCTTTTCCCTTTGTGTATATTGAGACCTACTGCTTCTGAGGCTGCTGCTACACTTCGTCTTCTGCATTTGTTGTTGCGTGTGTGATAGAAGGGCCAGATCATCTGCGAAGTATAAATCGTCCAGCTGCATCCTAGCTGTCCATTGTATCCCGTGCTTCCCTCCAGATGTTGACGTCTTTATAATCCAGTCGATCACCAGGAGAAAGAGAAAGGGTGAGAGTAAACAACCTTGCCTGACACCGGTCTTTACTTCAAACGAGTCAGTGAGCTGTTGTAATTACAACACTAAGCGTTTTAACGCTGACAATGGCTTAAACCAACTGATAGGTAGAAATCGAGAAAAAGGTTGCGAGTAGGTGTTACAGTAATGAAACCTTGTTTACTCATGCAAACACTACTTACCATACGGCGAGACTATAATTTACGGACGACCTTTGAACAAATCTAAGGTGACCTTGATAAATATTAGCCAATCAGAAAGCAGGTAGTATAGAATTAAAGTGGATACACTTCTTTCATACGGTCCAAAAACTTGGTCCATCAGGGTGTTTGGTACCTGAGTGGTCGCGCCACAGGATCGGACTGTACTGTTCAGATTGTAGCGTTGAAGCCCATATAGTGTCTGGTCATCCTATAGGGAGGGATTGAACTGTACTGCTTGGGTTAGGCCTGGGCAGTGTCTGGCTTTCCTGTTAAACGGGATTGAGCTGTACTGTTTGGGTTGCCGCATGAAAGTCTGGATGGTGTCCGGTTCTCCTGAAGACCAGTGCAAGAGTACCCTGGCCCATAAGGGTATAGCACCTGTTATTCCAAAGCTCGAGAGCTTCGGTATAAGACCTAAGTGTGAAACCTCGTCAAACTCTTTGCTAAAATTTATGAATATAACGTCTACAGACAGGCCGTTATCTAGGGCAGCTGCCCAATCCCCTCTCGCAATGAGTAAGTTAGTTAAGCATAAACACTTGTTACGAAACCCATGTTGCTCGGGAGTTAATAGATTATACGAATCTATGTGACTCAGTAGCTTAGCCCGAATTATTTTTTCAAGTAACTTAACTACTATGCTGGTCAGGCTGACAGGCCGGTAGTTAGATACGATCCGTCTCTGACCATCCTTAAATACAGGACTAACTATAGCGTCTTTCCAGTCTCTAGGTAGTTGAGCGCGTGAAAGGGACATGTTGAAGAGCGTCGTGAGCGGTCTTGAAATAATGTCCGCAAGCGATGACAGAAAACGTGGACGTAACCTATCGGGGCCCGGTATCTTACAAGGTTTGAGGTTAGTTATCAATGGAAGAACAATATCCTCGGTCACTTGTATAGGTCCTATAGCTGGTATCTCGTTGTCAATGGGACAAGTAGATGTAACACTACACGTAGAGTATACTTCACTAAAATAGGTTGCAAATGTCTCAGCTTTCGCTAGATCAGATTCAGCTAGTAAATCTGAATTTTCGTTTAACAGTAATGGGGGGATACCATCACTACGTTTTGTCCGCCTTTTGACGTACGAAAACAGTCGCTTCGGACAGATACGGCTATTGTATATCAACTGTCGTTCGCAAGCGGTATGGGATTTAGCTACGGTCTTTTTACATATATTCCGGGTTTTTATATTCGCACTTAAATGATGCTTGACCTGTTGACAAGAATAAGTTCCAGAAGTGTTTCCTACGCTTTAACACCTTCCGGGTTTCCTTATTAATCCATGGAGGGCAATGTGATGGCTTACGTGCTGACCATGGCACAAACGGTTGAGTTACGGATTCGAACGTAGACTTGAACCTATTCCATGCATCATCGATCGATCCATCAGCATCGACCGACCAGTCAACCGAGATAGCATAGTCCCTGATTGCCAGAATATTATCCCTCCAGATAGTAGGACGGGGTGGAGCACATTCAAATTCTATACCGTGTATCCGGAACTTAAAGGAAAGTACGACATGGTCACTATTCACCAGTGGGGGGAGGTGTTGAATGTCGACGACATCTTCACAGTGGTGTGTGAGGACAAGATTTATCAATGACGGATTATGTTCCAAGTCAATATGTGTCGGCTTTACGATACATTGTATAAGTGCACATTGGACAACTGATGATAGAAGGACGCTATGGAAACCCCATCTGGAGCTGCGAGCTCTATCCAGTTGATATGGGGTGCGTTGAAGTCTCTAACGATGAGACAACATTCTGTCTTACTTCAAGAACAGACTTATCGTACAACATACTACCTCACACGTACCACTTACATACGCCTCCTATATGATCGAGTGGATGCGAAAGTGGTCCCTAACATATAATATTATGCCTCCTCCCTTGCGACTTATAACTCTATCACTTCTGACACAGATGTAGCCTGCAATGATGGGAGAACAGTCTATATCTACAGTGAGCCAAGTTTCGGTGATAACAATTATATCGGGATTTAATTCGTCCACCATCAAACTTAGCTCAGACATCTTATTTCGAAGACTATGGGCATTCGTGTAACACACATTCAAGGTGTTTTTGGAAACGTACGTTCTACCCACACAGGTCTCGGAAACATTGGCTTCCAAGACCTGACTACCCAAAACCCTTAATCGTAAGGTTCGTTTCATCGTTTAGCTTTCGAGTTTTCAACTCTGTCAGGGCATTCTTCCACTTGATCCGGTCCTCAAGTGGCCAGTCTGGTCGAATACGAATATTTGGATCACGAATTTTGCGTGCGTTATTCAATACTACGTCTCTTTCCTCAAAATTACCGAGTACTAATTCAAGGATCCTTCTTTGTTGGGTCTCGCCTCCAACATATTTACCTAGTCTGATGACTTTCGTGATATGTACCCCTGAGACCTCATCGGGCAGTACATTTCCGATGACAGATCCCACTAACTGCAGATCGTGGACACGTCTCCTAGCAGGGTCGGTATCTTTCGATTCTTCTAGATTCCAAATGATTACACTAGGGACCTGTTTAACTCCTTTAAAAGTCGTGTTCACGGCTTTCGACCGTGATGTCAGTTCCTGCATGTGAGCTACTGGCTTCTTACTGTTAGCTTTCCTTTTTACAGTGTCGTGTGAGTCAAACGAGTGACTCACAACAACATTTGGTGAAGCCGAACTGTCTCCATCCACGACATGGCTAAATATTTTCTTACATTTGGACTTAAGCGGAGTAACCTGATGCACATGACGTGAGTTCAACAAGGTTTTTTCGACTATACGCGCGCTCTCTTTAGGTATCTTTTTTTATCTTTTATGTTTCCGCGTTATCCATTTCCCACCAGTCTCGGCATCCAGATTAGAACTACTCGCGTGACTAAATGGTTCAAATGGTTATGGATGGGATAGAAGAAGCTTTCGCTTAACGGGCTTCCGTGTATAGTGACAATGGATCACGAAAACCTCCAGGCAAGAACCTAGGTATATTAACGATAATAGAGGGAAAAAAAGAAATCGGTAAACTACACTAAGTTATTATCCTTAGTCCTTAAGAATGGGTCGAGTGCCCTGATAGTAACTGCTTACTGGAAAGAACAAACCAAATCTTCGAAACCCTTCTACAATCGTTTATCAATAAGTCGTCTGCGGAATGTCGGACGATGCAATACCTCAATGTCTTTTATCATCAAGACGACGTTATAACAGCACAATACAATCAGTGAAGCCAGACAGAACAACGGTGCACTTAGATACCCTGTTCACCGACCCCCTGACTACAATCAGCCATTATGAAGTTCCACCAGAAGGAGGGGTAGCATACCCACGCCCAGCACTGAGGACAGTGCCTCATGTAGAAAGGGAGTAGTGTAATGGCATCAAAAACCATTACATGCAACGTTATTAATGCGAGTTTGTTTTTCTTATTGCAGGGCAACAAAGAGAAAATGCACTGGAAGAAGAGGAACAAGCCCTACGCGATCTGAACCTGCAGAACAACTAGTGAAATTACTTTGCGATAAATTTCCCTTTTTGTACTCGAACCGCGTCTTTCAATCTTAAAAATATATCTGTTGTGCCAGTACACCGTGTTCTCACTCCAGAGACACTAACCGGTCCTGACTGTTATGTTGTTGTTTCGGATCGCTCCTGCTCCCAAGTGAATGTTAAAATATAACGTGCTACAGTGCTGATGTACAATCGGCTCACAGAGGATTTTAAAGAAGTCGTGACAATTAAGCGATTACAATAACTGGTCCTTAAGAATAGGTCAAGTTTCCTCTTAAAGGACTCAGTCGGCAGCGAATTCCAGTATTTGACAACTCTTACGGAGTAGAAGTTGTGTATACAGTCTGTTCTGCTATGTCGGGTCTCCAGTTTCTGAGTGTTACCCCGTAGGTTAGTATTGTGACTAAGCTTAAGTAGATGTTTAAGGGGAAGTGTTAAGGATACTGTAGGTCATAAGAATTTCACCTATACTGTAACGGGTAAAGGTTAAGTGACTGAGGGCGCTCTTCATAAGGTTTGAATTTGAGTTCCCGAACTGATTTCGAGACTCGACGTTGGATACGTTCCAGAGTGTCCTTATCCTTTTGGAGGGAGGGAGGGAATACTATGTTTCCGTACTCTAAATGGGGACGAATAAAACTGTTGAAGATTATGTGGAAAGTTCTACTGTTAAACTGGCCAAAAATGCGCCTCAATGTTACCAGCGCAAGGTTTGCTTGAAAGGCGTTTTTGTCACAGTTAGCTTATGACTTCAAGTGGTAGAGTACCAACTCTTCTAAATCTTTGTCGACTTGGGATACCTCTAGAGAGGAGTTTCCTAAGTTGTAACTATAGTCTGCAACATGTCGCGTATCTCTCTCTCCAAAGTTTCACATCATTAGCAAAAAGCAATATGTCAGACGAAACTTGACGTGGAAGATCATTTATATAAATCAAGAAGAGAAAAGGTCCTAGTATTGAGCCCTGGGGGACCCCACTAGGACATTTCATAGCCTGAGAGAAAGTGAAGTTAACCCTGACCCTAAAATGTCGGTTTTCTAGATAGGAAGCGAGCCAGTCAATCAAAGGTGGTTTGATACCCAATCATCTGAGCTTATTGATAAGACATATATGGTTGGCCCGATCAAAAGCTTGTGAGAAATCAAGGTAAATAATGTGTTATATTCCGAAGAGAATTATGAATGGTAACTCTGATGACTATTTATGGACCAATATGATAAGTATGTTTTCTATCGTACAATTGTTAAGTAAATTAACTATTCATATTCATGTTCCTCTTATTACAAGCTTAATTTTGACCTATAGATCATTATTATACGATTTACCACTCTTGAGTTATCCCTAGTACATTAATTACTGTTCCCCCTATTCACAGCCACATTTGACTAAATCTTGTACAAATGTTATTTTCTATTTTATGGTACGATGTGATCAGTTTGATTGGTATATAAACCCAGTATGTTTGAGAATAATGATTCATATTGCAGAGGCTGATAATGGTGTTCTGGTCTTAACTGGCTGGGTTAGGTAGAAAGCAGGACTGATAAGTACTCAAGACTGCTCGTACGGCTTTTGTGTAGCATTGATCCGATCGATAAATTCACTCCTCTCTGATTGGCGGGAATCATCACGTCATATATAACAGGGCACACACTCAATCGATGTAACATAATGTCAACCTTCCCCTTACGATCAATGATGCTTGTCCATTTATCCACCGCAATCTGAAGGTTGGTTATACAAGAGTGACCCTTCCTGAAACCATACCGTTGGGGTGAGAAGAACTTTAGGGATAATAAGTATTCGTGTATACCATCGCAAATAAGGGACTCCATAATTTTAGAAGGTATGGAGAGAAGGGCCACCGGTCAGTAGCTTGAGGGTTCGCTGCGTCGACCTCCTTTGAAAATCGGTGTGATGTGAGCCAGCTTTCAAATTTCCGGTAGTTTGCCTCGACTTAGCGAGTGTGAAATTATCACTCTAAGCGGTGTTGCCAAAAATTGAAGCTGCTTCCCTCAGTATAGCAGAATGAACCATATCCGGACCGGGAGAAGTGTCTTCTCTTAGGTGCTGCAGTTTACGGAACATCAGGTCAGCGCTCAGGTCCACTTCGGAAAGTCCTGTGCAGGCGAAGTTTTCATCAGTGTAGTTGATGTGGGTCAGTTGAAATGTCTGAGAGTATTGTTCAGCGGCATCACCGTCGTTATTGGTCGGACAATTAGAACCTAGCACTTGGGAAACTGCAGTTTTGGCTTGTCGAAGAGAAGCTGCGTAACGCAACAAGCTTTTCGGATCGGAGACAAATTTATCGATAAGCTTGGTCTGGTACTGAAGCCCGTCTTCTCTTGTTGCCTTTGTGAATATGTTCCTTATATGTTCGTATTGCCTGTACGCGCCGTTGTTATCAGTTCGTTTATATTCAGCCCAACAGTGCCTTTTGCGGCTTAGCAAACGAATAGTGCGGTTCTTGATTATTGTACGTTGTTTGTAGCTTTTTGGGACCGTTAGAGGAACTGAATGCTTTGTAGCACATAAGACTGTGTGCAGTAAGAAATCTCGATGAGCATCCACTTCAAGTTGAGGGCGAACATCTCAATCCCCCTGTTGTAGATAGTCATGCTTCCAGAGTTGCAGCTGCCATATGAGAGGATGGGAAAGTTATCTTCATTAGTCAGTGTCTAGAATCTCTGTCCTTCTTGACTAGTCTCATCACATGTTGAGTCAGTATGTTTTTGAGGTTCAAGGATTGCTTGAATAATTTCCATTCTCCTATATCAGTTTGTTTGACCAGAGTCCGTGTTTTCCAGTACATCTTGCGCAATAATATTTCTTCCGCGGAAAAACTTCTCGCGGGATTCTTTAGGGATGTTCCGGATGAGACTTTGCTCATAATACGGTATGTCAAGCAGTATTCTTATGTTCTCATCGGATTTCAGTAAGTGACTAGCTAGCAGGACATCCTCTTCTTCGGATGCATTATTGAGTGTTACACGAGGTAGCCTCGGGTTAATTTGATGCCTAGAGTCTTTTCCCGAGTGAGCTGTGTGACCGTCAAAGGCTCTATTCTAGGAAATTCAAGCTTCCAGTTCAATTCTTTCCAGAGAATCCTGTCATTTTGTCTTGAAAACTGAGGGGAAGGTCAGGTTTATCTTTAAGGTTCGTGATTATAAGAGAGTCATAACGAACCATTATTGCTTTCCCAGGTTTTCCAGTGAGTTCAGGTTCAGAACCTTGTTGTTCAGAGGTCGAAGCGCGTTTCTGATTCCCAGACTCTTTGATGACCGGACGGAAATACTTGGGGGTAGACTGTCACCAAGTCAACAGCTGATTTCCGTTAAATACTTGGAATGTTCAGCTTAGACGGTGGCGCCTGGTCATTTTTAACTCTGTTAACGTGGGTTCAATCACCCACAGAGTTTTTGGGAACCACCGTTGCATTCATGGACCCTGTGTTGGGAGACCTGCGTTTGCTGGAGGAGTCTATTACCATCGACGTTACGGTGGTGCTGTCATCTCTAGTGCTATTGAATGCTCCATCTATAGTAGAACTGTCAAAATCCTTTTCTTGTTTTCATTGCGCGTCCTTGTTTGTCTACCCTTTTTATGACTGTCTTTTACCTAATTTAGTGATAACTTATTCCACAGACCTGTCAATAGGACAGTGATGTTAATCAGCAAAACTACAGCATCCGTGTTGAACATGACACATATCCACCTATGATCCGACTTGCTGGGTCTGTTTTAAGCAGTTGCTCTGAGATCTGTGTACGCTTCATAGAAACAATCTTTTCAGTTGTCGCACTACATACCAGATGTAACAGCAAAACGGCATCCAGGTCGTTTGCATAAATTTCGCATGACTATATTGACGTAAACTGTTTTATAGATGCTAGTAAAATCCTTAGACCATTAAAAAAATACAGTGCACTAAAAACGGGAAAAAATGAATAAAAACGAGTTAGGACAAACTGAAACTAGCCTTCACGTGAAAAACTGAAAGAAATCTGAAGGTAAGCTTAGGCGAAACCGCAGTTAACTACTAAATTGGGTGAAACTCAAAAGAAAGTAATCTACCGAACGTATAGTTCAGAATAGATTCTTTCGATCAGAAATGGTACATTTGTTGCATGAGAACACAGTAAAAGTTCGAGAAATGCAAATCAAGTTAGGAGTAAACTTCCAGTTCGAAAAGAGCGCGGATGACAAAAATAATTCTTTAATCCATAACCTTTGCGAAGGGAGGTAACTATTTGTCTAACAAGGTTTCTGCTGGCCTGGTGGTATGTGCTACTCAAGTCCTCGTCAAAAAACAAGAATTTTGTATGACTTGAAAATCCCCTCCTAATCTTAAAATCATTGGCTTACAGGAGAGCTTCAGAGTTTATAAATAAATTGTACAGGGAGCAGGAGTCGAAGGATTGTGCCTCATCCACATCACTTATCAGCGTACGTTATAATTTTTCTCATAATTTTACCTAAATGAAATGAAAGTTGAAACTGAAAACAGAGAAAATGAAGACTTTTACACGATCAATAATAACTCTTGTTCAAGGAATAAATAATTCATTATTATCTTGCTGATTAAAGTTATAATGATTCGATACCGAAAGCTGAAGATGTGTAGATGGCATCGAGTCTTGATGGACTATGATCACCACTACAATGAGATTACGCGCCCAGAAACGACTTGGTCCCTTTGGTAACTAGCAAAGCAGAAGACTGTGACTGGTCCAGATAGAGAGTATATTTATTGGCGATCTCGTGGTATCGAAAGAATACCGAGACGTGCAAACGATTACAGACAATAAGGGCAGAGCATAAGAAAGTTCAAACCAACAAGATGGAGAGTGGAACGAGAAGTGACTTTGATACAGTTAAACGACAACGAGTACGATAAAACAATCACCGGTACAATTGGTTGTAATAATAATTGTTTCTATTAAACCAATCGCGTTCTTGTCGAAAAAAGCAGGTCACTACAGATGCATCATTTACTTATGTTGAGAATATGATGGAAATATTTATAGAATAAACGTTTGTACTGCTTGAAATTAACGAAACAAAAATTCCCAGGTCTATCTTAAGCTTGCTTGAGTAATTCGCATCCATAGAAAAATCATGATGTCTCCAAACTGCGTCTAAGACATGAGCTGAATAACTAGGAATTGATTGTTAACGGCTCATTTTATACCACCGGTTTCGTTCAAGTGCTAAAGGATTAAAGAATCATTCATTATAACATCAAGATGTTCATTTTTGTTGAGATAATCTTTTAAGATTCCATTGGTCAACTTATTATTTATCACCTGTTTAAAGAAGATCTTTCCAAGATCATTATTCTGTTGTCTTGCTTTTTTTGAACTAACAGAAACTACATTTATTGTATGATTGCCAATATATTGTCTGTGTTATGTCATCTTAAATTCGGAATCTTAGATTCAGAATCGATGACAATCGTTAGACTGATGACTTCAACAACAGTACTTTTTAATTATATAACCGAACTTTGGTGTAGATTGGGTTAGGTAGGCATAGTAAAAAGACTGAATATTGTAACAACGATCACATGAATATTCAATTTATTTAGCCCAGCTTATAAGTGATAAAGAAATGTAGTAAGTATTTGCTATTAATTAGACAAATGAATAAATTAATAACTAAGGTAATATTGTTTAAAAAATGTTTGACATTGTAAAAGCGAACTTCTTAATTTCAATATAAACCTATTTTATTATGGTAGTCAGATAACTGAGGAAGAAACGCTGGAAGTGGATGGGACACACATTGAGGAAAGCATCCGACTAGGTCACAAGACAAGCTCTCTTATGGAATTCTGAAGGCCAAAGGAGAAGAGGAAGACCAAAGAACACATTACGTTGAGAAATGGAGACAGTCATGAGAAGAATGAACAAAAGTTGGATAGAACTAGAAAGGAAGGCCCAGGACAGAGTGGGTTGGAGTGTAGTATCGGTTTATATGTTAAGCCCATATACTTCGTCCTAGCTACTGGCCAAGCCAATTCTCCTATACATTATGAGTCATATTTTGATCTTGTTAATTATTCGCTTATTAACCTTGACTATATTTTCATATGAGCGTGTATGCGTACACACTTCGTATCTTATCATGTCTGTCATTCATTTTTGTCTGATTATAAATATTGAGTAATGCTTGCTTATAACGAGTTGACTTACCAGCCATCTCCAATGCACGTCGTTTGTGTTTCGCTCGGTTACACTTGCTCATGTGCTCACAACTTTCTGATCTGCATCATTTATCAATAAAAATGTAGTTGCCGCTTCCCTTTGCCTTCTGATATTATGCACCGTTAAGACTTGTACCATAACGGTCATAGAGGTGAACTATTAACGGAACACGGCACAACAGGAGAATGTTGGTCGGCGGCCTATGCTCCACTGGGAGTAATAGGCGTAAGTAAGTAAGTAAGTACGGAATGAACAGAATATGAAGAGATATCTATTCCGTGCTTCTCAATTGTTTTTGTAGATTACTTTTAGGAAACGATCTTGTAGCATTCCATCATTTTTTATAAGACTCCATTAATTAAAAAAATAAATCATCGTGTTAACTATTGCCTAGTGATATCAGATAAGTTTTAGTTATGAGATATTAGAGGTCAAAAAGTACAAGATAAAATTACCTGATGTTGACTAAGACATGAAAATGTGATATAAATTAACAATAAGTAGCCTATTTTATTTACTATTTAGAGTAACACATTAACAAGTTGAAAGTATTCATTGATATTGTATATGTCTCATAATACGAAGTTTGGAAGCATATAGAAGTAAACAAAAGCGAATAAACGGTTAATATGACTTTCAAGTCTGGTGAGCGGCCTGTGCTCCTCGACGAGGGGCAACAGGAATAAGTAAGTAAGTAAGTATAACTTTCAAGTAGTTTATAGTCAACTTTCCCCCCTTCCATCATATATATAGATCTAATGACATTTCATTATTCCGTTGTTCATCATTATGATTGTCACATTATTCTCATTGTAATGTTGTACTCTTAAAAAAATAGCTTCCCAATTTCATTATTTATCGATTTAAACATCTTATCCCTTTGTCAATCAAGGTTATTTGATTTACCTTAAATTACACAACACTATTGAATTGAACAGTAGCAAACAAAAAACTGACCTTACATTCAATCACTTTTATGGGAAAAAAAAAATATTCCACTTAAATTTTAATATCAGTAGTTTACTGTAACCTTACAGTTTAACTACGCAGTATTATTACTATTATTATTAACCAGATTCTGTCGTAAATTATTGGTTGTTCAAAAACGTTTATAAAATATGATGGTTAATGAAAGGGTATCAAAGAATGTGTCTCATGGGAATCGGTCATTCATTTGCGGTCTAGCACTTGTCACATTCGCATATATTTCCGACATTATTTTATCAAGTTAGAACACTTTAATTAGTTTCCTTACAATTTAGAAAATTTTACTATAAAAAAAAATAGGTGTGGAGCTAGAAAGTATAGTTTAGGTAGTGAGTTTTTATTTTGTTAACAATGTGTTATCCTTAACCTATAAGATGACATATTGAAAATTCTAAGGTTTTAAATAGATAGATTTCTTTTCTTGTCATAATTCACTACAATTTTGCTTTCATTTTATGATTTTTATTAGGTGCGCTAAGGTGCTTTGTAGCTAACTTAATGGTTTGTAAGCAAAGATGGACAGTGATTAGAAGTGGAATCCAGGACTCACGTTTCGTCCTATTTGGGACTCCTCAGCTAAATGTACCTGCATCTCAAAGTTGATGTTCACTCTGGGACTCGAACCCAGTACCTTTCGCTTCAAACGCCATCGCGTTATCCACTCGGCCACTGAGTCCTGATAGCCACTTGCTTGTGCGATGGGGTGAAGTTTAAATTCATTTAGTATTGTTTGTTTGAATCTTCCCATCGATGTGTTAGGATTGCAACTGGTTAGTCTCTAATTGGCATATGTGCATACTGTGCGTATTGCTTCGATATAGCCTTAATTCACAAGCATTGTAGGCAAAGATGGATAGTGACTAGCAGTGGAATCCAGTTTGATGCGCGTTTCGTCCTATTTGGAACTCGTCATCTGGATGTACCTGTGTGAGGATAGTCCACAGGTGTTAAGTCGGTTTCCAGAGAACTCTAACAGAGCCTCCAGAGGCTCATAAAGAGCCCCAACCAATCAGCGATTGATTAGAAGTTATGTGAAGTTATGTTACTAAAATAACGAGATCCTGATTGGTTGATTAACACACTGCTACTATGTAAACTCAAGGTCTCTTAATTACTATAAAATCCCTGTATTTTCTGTACATGAATGAACCTTGCAGTAAAGTGTTTTCTCTCATGCTCGAGTCTTCTCCCTGGTGTTCAAGTCGCTGAGTAGTTCTAGCCTGGGGTTATCAGAATAGCTTAGGATCTGAATATATATATCGAGGCTATATCGAGGCAATAAGCACAGTATGTACATATGCCAATTAGAGAATGACCAGTTGCAGTCCTAACACATCGATGGGAAGATTCAAACAAACAATACTAAGTGAATTTTAACTTAATGGTTTGTTCATTCGAAACATCTTCATTTGATTCATGCATAATAAATCTAAGTTCAAACAATAGTATGTATTGCTTTATGGAGGAAAAATATGTTTTATAAAATCTCAGCAACTGAATTTGAAGTAAATTTAATGTTTCTCTCTACAATCTGGTTCAAACTTTTTTCAAGGAAATATAATCGAACATCAAAATCATCGAATATACATAGGTATATCATTATTCGGTTAAATATATACTAATTAAGCCATTCAATCTTCTGTACAATGTTAAAGGGTAAGTATTTGCTGTAGTGCATATGAAACACCTAGTAGTTATCATTCGTTTACCATACGTTCGGATGTAACAAGTTCAGATGTACATACTAACTACTTTCAACTATTCTAATCAGTCGGTTTACCTAAATATTGTGATGAACAACTAGCTTGCACAGTAAAATAACACAAACAAACATTTATTTATTTTCATAGTTGAAAGCGTGAGTCAATTGAAGCTAGACCACCATGGAAAAC